>NW_027008599.1:10000-85864 GCF_036934945.1 Oncorhynchus masou masou
ACACTCAGCCACGGTGGCAGCCCTCAGTAGAACAGGTTATACACTCAGCCACAGTGGCAGCCCTCAGTAGGACAGGTTATACACTCAGCCACGGTGGCAGCCCTCAGTAGGACAGGTTATACACTCAGCCACGGTGGCAGCCCTCAGTAGAACAGGTTATACACTCAGCCACGGTGGCAGCCCTCAGTAGAACAGGTTATACACTCAGCCACGGTGGCAGCCCTCAGTAGAACAGGTTATACACTAGGACAGGTTATACACTCAGCCACGGTGGCAGCCCTCAGTAGAACAGGTTATACACTCAGCCACGGTGGCAGCCCTCAGCCCTAGAACAGGTTATACACTCAGCCACGGTGGCAGCCCTCAGTAGAACAGGTTATACACTCAGCCACGGTGGCAGCCCTCAGTAGAACAGGTTATACACTCAGCCACGGTGGCAGCCCTCAGTAGAACAGGTTATACACTCAGCCACGGTGGCAGCCCTCAGTAGAACAGGTTATACACTCAGCCACGGTGGCAGCCCTCAGTAGAACAGGTTATACACTCAGCCACGGTGGCAGCCCTCAGTAGAACAGGTTATACACTCAGCCACGGTGGCAGCCCTCAGTAGAACAGCCACGGTGGCAGCCCTCAGTAGAACAGGTTATACACTCAGCCACGGTGGCAGCCCTCAGTAGAACAGGTTATACACTCAGCCACGGTGGCAGCCCTCAGTAGAACAGGTTATACACTCAGCCACGGTGGCAGCCCTCAGTAGAACAGGTTATAGACTCAGCCACGGTGGCAGCCCTCAGTAGAACAGGTTATACACAGCCACAGCCCTCAGTAGAACAGGTTATACACTCAGCCCGGTGGCAGCCCTCAGTAGAACAGGTTATACACTCAGCCACGGTGGCAGCCCTCAGTAGGACAGGTTATACACTCAGCCACACAGTAGAACAGGTTATACACTCAGCCACAGTGGCAGCCCTCAGTAGAACAGGTTATACACTCAGCCACGGTGGCAGCCCTCAGTAGGACAGGTTTGTGGTTTGATTGATGAATGAGAGGAAATCAATGTTCCTCTTCCTCCTGTTCAGTAGCAGTTCATTTACAGGGGTCACACTCAGGTCACACTCAGGTCACACTCAGGTCACACTCAGGTCACACTCAGGTCACACTCAGGTCACACTCAGGTTCATTTCCTGAACATCACTCATTTACACACTCACACACATGGGGCACACACACACACACACACACACACACACACATACACATGGGGCACACACACACACATGGGGCACATACACACACGGGGCACACACACACATGGGGCACACACACACACAGACATGGGGCACACACACACACGGGGCACGCACCCACACACACACACATGGGGCACACACACACACACACATGCACACACACACGCACACACACACACACACACACACACACACACACGGGGCACACACACACACACGCACACACACACACACACATGGGGCACACACACACACACACACACACGCACACACACATGGGGCACACACACACACACACGCACACACACACACACACACACACACACACACACATACACTTTAACTCACATAGATTTGGGATAAGAAGCATATAGCAGGTCTGGTCAACATTTCAAGGAAAATGTGTGAAAATGTGTGTTTAAGGACTTGAGGAGGGAATTCTAAGACAGAACGGTATTTTTAATTTTAATTTAACCTTTATTTAACTAGTCAAGTCAGTTATATACAATGTCGGCCTTCAAGGCACAAGGCCTCCAGTGGGGATGGGGGCTGGTTATTAAAAACAAAACACACATCACATAAAGAGAGACACCACAACACATGTCAGATATTTTTGTCAGATGTTACTAGGAATACTGAAGTATAATTACAAGCATGTCATAAGTGTCAACGGCTTTTATTGACAATTTATATGAAGTTGATGCAAAGAGTCAATATTTGTGGTGTTGACCCTTATTTTCAAGACCTCTGCAATCCTCCCTGGTACGCTGTCAATTAACTTCTGGGCCACATCCTGACTGATGGCAGCCCATTCTTGCATAATCAATACTTGGAGTTTGTCAGAATTTGTGGGTTTTTGATTGTCCACCCGCCTCTTGAGGATTGACCACAAGTTCTCAAATGGGAGAAGTTGCTCTCGGAGGATGTGTTGGTACCATTCTTTATTCATGGCTGTGTTCTTAGGCAAAATTGTGAGTGAGCCCACTCCCTTGGCTGAGAAGCAACCCCACACATGAATGGTCTCAGGATGCTTTACTGTTGGCATGACACAGGACTGATGGTAGAGTTCACCTTGTCTTCTCCGGACAAGCTTTTTTCCGAATGTCCCAAACAATCAGAAAGGGGATTCATCAGATTAAGTGACTTTATCCCAGTCCCAAGCAGGCCAATCCCTGTACCTTCTGCAGAATATCAGTCTGTCCCTGATGTTTTTCCTGGAGAGAAGTGGCTTCTTTGCTGCCCTTCTTGACACCAGGCCATCCTCCAAAAGTCTTCGCCTCACTGTGCGTGCAGATGCGCTCACACCTTCCTGCTGCCATTACTGAGCAAGCTCTGTACTGGTGGTCCCCCGATCCCGCAGCTGAATCAACTTTAGGAGACGGTCCTGGCGCTCGCTGGACTTTCTTGGGCGCCCTGAAGTCTTCTTCACAACAATTGAACCGCTCTCCTTGAAGTTCTTGATGATCCGATAAGTGGTTGATTTAGGTGCAATCTTACTGGCAGCAATATCCTTGCCTGTGAAGCCCTTTTTGTGCATAGCAATGATGACGGCACGTGTTCCCTTGCAGGTCCCTTGCATGGTTGACAGAGGAAGAACATTGATTCCAAGCACCACCCTCCTTTTGAAGCTTTCACTCTGTTAATGAAACTCAATCAGCATGACAGAGTGATCTCCAGCCTTGTCCTCGTCAACACTCACACCTGTGTTAACGAGAGAATCACTGACATGATGTCAGCTGGTCCTTTTGTGGCAGGGCTGAAATGCAGTGGACATGTTTTTGGGGATTCAGTTCATTTTCATGGAAAAGATGGCCTTTGCAATTAATGGCAATTCATCTGATCACTCATAACTCATAACTTCATAACATCCCGGAGTGTATGCAAATTGCCATCATACAAACTGACGCAGCAGACTTCGTGAAAATTAATATTTGTGTCAGTCTCAAAACGTTTGGCCACGACTGTACACTGCAAGGCACATGTCAATGCTTCGCTCAACACAAGTATTGTACCTCCATCAAAATTGAGACAATGTTTCTTTAGAAAGACCCGGGGATCTAAATGACAACAATCAGGAATGTGTTGTAGCTACATTTCCCTCAATATTCCCTGTAGTCACCTTCACCTTTATGTAGTGTAGTGGTGTCTCTTTATGTAGTGTTATGGAGTCTCTATGTAGTGTTGTGGTGTCTCTCTTTATGTAGGGTTGTGGTGTCTCTCTCTATGTAGTGTTGTCACTCTTTATGTAGTGTTGTTGTCTCTCTTTATGTAGTGTTGTTGTCTCTCTCTATGTAGTGTTGTCTCTCTCTATATAGTGTTGTGTTGTCTCTCTTTATGTAGTGTTGTCTCTCTTTATGTAGTGTTGCGGTGTCTCTCTTTATGTAGTGTTGTCTCTATGTAGTGTTGTCTCTCTTTATGTAGTGTTGTCTCTCTTTATGTAGTGTTGTGTTGTCTCTCTTTATGTAGTGTTGTTGTCTCTCTTATGTAGTGTTGTGTTGTTTCTCTTATGTAGTGTTGTGTTGTCTCTCTTATGTAGTGTTGTGGTGTCTCTCTTTATGTAGTGTTGTGGTGTCTCTCTTTATGTAGTGTTGTGTTGTCTCTCTTTATGTAGTGTTGTGTTGTCTCTCTTTATGTAGTGTTGTGTTGTCTCTCTTTATGTAGTGTTGTCTCTCTTTATGTAGTGTTGTTGTCTCTATGTAGTGTTGTTGTCTCTCTTTATGTAGTGTCGTGTTGTCTCTCTTTATGTAGTGTTGTTGTCTCTCTTTATGTAGTGTTGTGTTGTATTTATGTAGTGTTGTGTTGTCTTTATGTAGTGTTGTGGAGTCTTTATGTGGTGTTGTATAGTCTCTCTGTGTGTAGTGTTGTATAGTCTCTCTTTATGCAGTGTTGTCTTGGGTCTCTCTTTATGCAGTGTTGTATTAGGTCTCTCTTTATGTAGTGTTGTCTTAGGTCTCTCTTTATGTAGTGTTGTATAGTCTCTCTTTATGTAGTGTTGTCTTAGGTCTCTCTTTATGTAGTGTTGTCTCTCTTTATGTAGTGTTGTGGAGTCTTTATGTAGTGTTGTGTTGTCTCTCTTTATGTAGGGTTGGGGTGTCTCTTTATGTAGTGTTGTTGTCTCTCTTTATGTAGTGTTGTTGTCTCTCTTTATGTAGTGTTGTGTTAGGTCTCTCTTTATGTAGTGTTGTCTCTCTATGTAGTGGTGTGTTGTCTCTCTTTATGTAGTGTTGTCTCTCTTTATGTAGTGTTGTGGTGTCTCTCTTTATGTAGTGTTGTCTCTCTTTATGTAGTGTTGTCTCTCTTTATGTAGTGTTGTGTTGTCTCTCTTTATGTAGTGTTGTTGTCTCTCTTATGTAGTGTTGTGTTGTCTCTCTTATGTAGTGTTGTGGTGTCTCTCTTTATGTAGTGTTGTTGTCTCTCTTTATGTAGTGTTGTTGTCTCTCTTTATGTAGTGTTGTCTCTCTATATGTAGTGTTGTGGTGTCTCTCTTTATGTAGTGTTGTCTCTCTTTATGTAGTGTTGTGTTGTCTCTTTATGTAGTGTTGTGTTGTCTCTTTATGTAGTGTTGTGTTGTCTCTCTTTATGTAGTGTTGTGTTGTCTCTCTTTATGTAGTGTTGTCTCTCTTTATGTAGTGTTGTCTCTCTTTATGTAGTGCTGTGGTGTCTCTCTATGTAGTATTGTGGAGTCTTTATGTAGTGCTGTCTTTCTTTATTTCTTTGTGTTGTATTTATGTAGTGTTGTGTTGTCTTTATGTAGTGTTGTGGAGTCTTTATGTGGTGTTGTATAGTCTCTCTGTGTGTAGTGTTGTATAGTCTCTCTTTATGCAGTGTTGTCTTGGGTCTCTCTTTATGCAGTGTTGTATTAGGTCTCTCTTTATGTAGTGTTGTGGTGTCTCTCTTTATGTAGTGTTGTCTCTCTTTATGTAGTGTTGTGTTGTCTCTCTTTATGTAGTGTTGTGTTGTCTCTCTTTATGTAGGGTTGGGGTGTCTCTCTTTATGTAGTGTTGTTGTCTCTCTTTATGTAGTGTTGTGTTAGGTCTCTCTTTATGTAGTGTTGTCTCTCTTTATGTAGTGCTGTGGTGTCTCTCTCTATGTAGTATTGTGGAGTCTTTATGTAGTGCTGTCTTTCTTTATGTAGTGTTGTTGTCTCTCTTTATGTAGTGTTGTTGTCTCTCTTTATGTAGTGTTGTGTTAGGTCTCTCTTTATGTAGTGTTGTCTCTCTCTATGTAGTGTTGTGTTGTCTCTCTTTATGTAGTGTCGTGTTGTCTCTCTTTATGTAGTGTTGTTGTCTCTCTTTATGTAGTGTTGTGTTGTATTTATGTAGTGTTGTGTTGTCTTTATGTAGTGTTGTGGAGTCTTTATGTGGTGTTGTATAGTCTCTCTGTGTGTAGTGTTGTATAGTCTCTCTTTATGCAGTGTTGTCTTGGGTATCTCTTTATGTAGTGTTGTATTAGGTCTCTCTTTATGTAGTGTTGTCTTAGGTCTCTCTTTATGTAGTGTTGTCTCTCTTTATGTAGTGTTGTGGAGTCTTTATGTAGTGTTGTGTTGTCTCTCTTTATGTAGGGTTGGGGTGTCTCTCTTTATGTAGTGTTGTTGTCTCTCTTTATGTAGTGTTGTGTTAGGTCTCTCTTTATGTAGTGTTGTCTCTCTCTATGTAGTGTTGTGTTGTCTCTCTTTATGTAGTGTTGTCTCTCTTTATGTAGTGTTGTGGTGTCTCTCTTTATGTAGTGTTGTCTCTCTTTATGTAGTGTTGTCACTCTTTATGTAGTGTTGTCTCTCTTTATGCAGTGTTGTGTTGTCTCTCTTTATGTAGTGTTGTTGTCTCTCTTATGTAGTGTTGTGTTGTCTCTCTTATGTAGTGTTGTGGTGTCTCTCTTTATGTAGTGTTGTGGTGTCTCTATGTAGTGTTGTCTCTCTTTATGTAGTGTTGTGTTGTCTCTTTATGTAGTGTTGTGTTGTCTCTCTTTATGTAGTGTTGTGTTGTCTCTCTTTATGTAGTGTTGTCTCTCTTTATGTAGTGTTGTCTCTCTTTATGTAGTGCTGTGGTGTCTCTCTCTATGTAGTATTGTGGAGTCTTTATGTAGTGCTGTCTTTCTTTATTTCTTTGTGTTGTATTTATGTAGTGTTGTGTTGTCTTTATGTAGTGTTGTGGAGTCTTTATGTGGTGTTGTATAGGCTCTCTGTGTGTAGTGTTGTATAGTCTCTCTTTATGCAGTGTTGTCTTGGGTCTCTCTTTATGCAGTGTTGTATTAGGTCTCTCTTTATGTAGTGTTGTGGTGTCTCTCTTTATGTAGTGTTGTCTCTCTTTATGTAGTGTTGTGTTGTCTCTCTTTATGTAGTGTTGTGTTGTCTCTCTTTATGTAGTGTTGTCTCTCTTTATGTAGTGTTGTCTCTCTTTATGTAGTGCTGTGGTGTCTCTCTCTATGTGGTATTGTGGAGTCTTTATGTAGTGCTGTCTTTCTTTATGTAGTGTTGTTGTCTCTCTTTATGTAGTGTTGTTGTCTCTCTTTATGTAGTGTTGTGTTAGGTCTCTCTTTATGTAGTGTTGTCTCTCTCTATGTAGTGTTGTGTTGTCTCTCTTTATGTAGTGTTGTCTCTCTTTATGTAGTGTTGTGGTGTCTCTCTTTATGTAGTGTTGTCTCTCTTTATGTAGTGTTGTGGTGTCTCTCTTTATGTAGTGTTGTTGTCTCTCTTTATGTAGTGTTGTTGTCTCTCTTTATGTAGTGTTGTCTCTCTATATGTAGTGTTGTGGTGTCTCTCTTTATGTAGTGTTGTCTCTCTTTATGTAGTGTTGTCACTCTTTATGTAGTGTTGTCTCTCTTTATGCAGTGTTGTGTTGTCTCTCTTTATGTAGTGTTGTTGTCTCTCTTATGTAGTGTTGTGTTGTCTCTCTTATGTAGTGTTGTGGTGTCTCTCTTTATGTAGTGTTGTGGTGTCTCTCTTTATGTAGTGTTGTCTCTCTTTATGTAGTGTTGTGTTGTCTCTCTTTATGTAGTGTTGTGTTGTCTCTATGTAGTGTTGTCTCTCTTTATGTAGTGTTGTCTCTCTTTATGTAGTGCTGTGGTGTCTCTCTCTATGTAGTATTGTGGAGTCTTTATGTAGTGCTGTCTTTCTTTATTTCTTTGTGTTGTATTTATGTAGTGTTGTGTTGTCTTTATGTAGTGTTGTGGAGTCTTTATGTGGTGTTGTATAGTCTCTCTGTGTGTAGTGTTGTATAGTCTCTCTTTATGCAGTGTTGTCTTGGGTCTCTCTTTATGCAGTGTTGTATTAGGTCTCTCTTTATGTAGTGTTGTGGTGTCTCTCTTTATGTAGTGTTGTCTCTCTTTATGTAGTGTTGTGTTGTCTCTCTTTATGTACTTTATGTAGTGTTGTGTTGTCTCTCTTTATGTAGTGTTGTCTCTCTTTATGTAGTGTTGTCTCTCTTTATGTAGTGCTGTGGTGTCTCTCTCTATGTAGTATTGTGGAGTCTTTATGTAGTGCTGTCTTTCTTTATGTAGTGTTGTTGTCTCTCTTTATGTAGTGTTGTTGTCTCTCTTTATGTAGTGTTGTGTTAGGTCTCTCTTTATGTAGTGTTGTCTCTCTCTATGTAGTGTTGTGTTGTTTCTCTTATGTAGTGTTGTGTTGTCTCTCTTATGTAGTGTTGTGGTGTCTCTCTTTATGTAGTGTTGTGGTGTCTCTCTTTATGTAGTGTTGTGTTGTCTCTCTTTATGTAGTGTTGTGTTGTCTCTCTTTATGTAGTGTTGTGTTGTCTCTCTTTATGTAGTGTTGTCTCTCTTTATGTAGTGTTGTTGTCTCTATGTAGTGTTGTTGTCTCTCTTTATGTAGTGTCGTGTTGTCTCTCTTTATGTAGTGTTGTTGTCTCTCTTTATGTAGTGTTGTGTTGTATTTATGTAGTGTTGTGTTGTCTTTATGTAGTGTTGTGGAGTCTTTATGTGGTGTTGTATAGTCTCTCTGTGTGTAGTGTTGTATAGTCTCTCTTTATGCAGTGTTGTCTTGGGTTTCTCTTTATGCAGTGTTGTATTAGGTCTCTCTTTATGTAGTGTTGTCTTAGGTCTCTCTTTATGTAGTGTTGTATAGTCTCTCTTTATGTAGTGTTGTCTTAGGTCTCTCTTTATGTAGTGTTGTCTCTCTTTATGTAGTGTTGTGGAGTCTTTATGTAGTGTTGTGTTGTCTCTCTTTATGTAGGGTTGGGGTGTCTCTTTATGTAGTGTTGTTGTCTCTCTTTATGTAGTGTTGTTGTCTCTCTTTATGTAGTGTTGTGTTAGGTCTCTCTTTATGTAGTGTTGTCTCTCTCTATGTAGTGTTGTGTTGTCTCTCTTTATGTAGTGTTGTCTCTCTTTATGTAGTGTTGTGGTGTCTCTCTTTATGTAGTGTTGTCTCTCTTTATGTAGTGTTGTCTCTCTTTATGTAGTGTTGTGTTGTCTCTCTTTATGTAGTGTTGTTGTCTCTCTTATGTAGTGTTGTGTTGTCTCTCTTATGTAGTGTTGTGGTGTCTCTCTTTATGTAGTGTTGTTGTCTCTCTTTATGTAGTGTTGTTGTCTCTCTTTATGTAGTGTTGTCTCTCTATATGTAGTGTTGTGGTGTCTCTCTTTATGTAGTGTTGTCTCTCTTTATGTAGTGTTGTCACTCTTTATGTAGTGTTGTCTCTCTTTATGCAGTGTTGTGTTGTCTCTCTTTATGTAGTGTTGTTGTCTCTCTTATGTAGTGTTGTGTTGTCTCTCTTATGTAGTGTTGTGGTGTCTCTCTTTATGTAGTGTTGTCTCTCTTTATGTAGTGTTGTGTTGTCTCTTTATGTAGTGTTGTGTTGTCTCTTTATGTAGTGTTGTGTTGTCTCTCTTTATGTAGTGTTGTGTTGTCTCTCTTTATGTAGTGTTGTCTCTCTTTATGTAGTGTTGTCTCTCTTTATGTAGTGCTGTGGTGTCTCTCTCTATGTAGTATTGTGGAGTCTTTATGTAGTGCTGTCTTTCTTTATTTCTTTGTGTTGTATTTATGTAGTGTTGTGTTGTCTTTATGTAGTGTTGTGGAGTCTTTATGTGGTGTTGTATAGTCTCTCTGTGTGTAGTGTTGTATAGTCTCTCTTTATGCAGTGTTGTCTTGGGTCTCTCTTTATGCAGTGTTGTATTAGGTCTCTCTTTATGTAGTGTTGTGGTGTCTCTCTTTATGTAGTGTTGTCTCTCTTTATGTAGTGTTGTGTTGTCTCTCTTTATGTAGTGTTGTGTTGTCTCTCTTTATGTAGTGTTGTCTCTCTTTATGTAGTGTTGTCTCTCTTTATGTAGTGCTGTGGTGTCTCTCTCTATGTGGTATTGTGGAGTCTTTATGTAGTGCTGTCTTTCTTTATGTAGTGTTGTTGTCTCTCTTTATGTAGTGTTGTTGTCTCTCTTTATGTAGTGTTGTGTTAGGTCTCTCTTTATGTAGTGTTGTCTCTCTCTATGTAGTGTTGTGTTGTCTCTCTTTATGTAGTGTCGTGTTTTATTTATGTAGTGTTGTGTTGTCTTTATGTAGTGTTGTGGAGTCTTTATGTGGTGTTGTATAGTCTCTCTGTGTGTAGTGTTGTATAGTCTCTCTTTATGCAGTGTTGTCTTGGGTATCTCTTTATGTAGTGTTGTATTAGGTCTCTCTTTATGTAGTGTTGTCTTAGGTCTCTCTTTATGTAGTGTTGTCTCTCTTTATGTAGTGTTGTTGTCTCTCTTTATGTAGTGTTGTGTTGTATTTATGTAGTGTTGTGTTGTCTTTATGTAGTGTTGTGGAGTCTTTATGTGGTGTTGTATAGTCTCTCTGTGTGTAGTGTTGTATAGTCTCTCTTTATGCAGTGTTGTCTTGGGTATCTCTTTATGTAGTGTTGTATTAGGTCTCTCTTTATGTAGTGTTGTCTTAGGTCTCTCTTTATGTAGTGTTGTCTCTCTTTATGTAGTGTTGTGGAGTCTTTATGTAGTGTTGTGTTGTCTCTCTTTATGTAGGGTTGGGGTGTCTCTCTTTATGTAGTGTTGTTGTCTCTCTTTATGTAGTGTTGTGTTAGGTCTCTCTTTATGTAGTGTTGTCTCTCTCTATGTAGTGTTGTGTTGTCTCTCTTTATGTAGTGTTGTCTCTCTTTATGTAGTGTTGTGGTGTCTCTCTTTATGTAGTGTTGTCTCTCTTTATGTAGTGTTGTGTTGTCTCTCTTTATGTAGTGTTGTTGTCTCTCTTTATGTAGTGTTGTGTTGTCTCTCTTATGTAGTGTTGTGGTGTCTCTCTTTATGTAGGGTTGTGGTGTCTCTCTCTATGTAGTGTTGTGGAGTCTTTATGTAGTGCTGTCTTTCTTTATGTAGTGTTGTTGTCTCTCTTTATGTAGTGTTGTTGTCTCTCTTTATGTAGTGTTGTGTTAGGTCTCTCTTTATGTAGTGTTGTCTCTCTCTATGTAGTGTTGTGTTGTCTCTCTTTATGTAGTGTCGTGTTGTATTTATGTAGTGTTGTGTTGTCTTTATGTAGTGTTGTGGAGTCTTTATGTGGTGTTGTATAGTCTCTCTGTGTGTAGTGTTGTATAGTCTCTCTTTATGCAGTGTTGTCTTGGGTATCTCTTTATGTAGTGTTGTATTAGGTCTCTCTTTATGTAGTGTTGTCTTAGGTCTCTCTTTATGTAGTGTTGTCTCTCTTTATGTAGTGTTGTTGTCTCTCTTTATGTAGTGTTGTGTTGTATTTATGTAGTGTTGTGTTGTCTTTATGTAGTGTTGTGGAGTCTTTATGTGGTGTTGTATAGTCTCTCTGTGTGTAGTGTTGTATAGTCTCTCTTTATGCAGTGTTGTCTTGGGTATCTCTTTATGTAGTGTTGTATTAGGTCTCTCTTTATGTAGTGTTGTCTTAGGTCTCTCTTTATGTAGTGTTGTCTCTCTTTATGTAGTGTTGTGGAGTCTTTATGTAGTGTTGTGTTGTCTCTCTTTATGTAGGGTTGGGGTGTCTCTCTTTATGTAGTGTTGTTGTCTCTCTTTATGTAGTGTTGTGTTAGGTCTCTCTTTATGTAGTGTTGTCTCTCTCTATGTAGTGTTGTGTTGTCTCTCTTTATGTAGTGTTGTCTCTCTTTATGTAGTGTTGTGGTGTCTCTCTTTATGTAGTGTTGTCTCTCTTTATGTAGTGTTGTGTTGTCTCTCTTTATGTAGTGTTGTTGTCTCTCTTTATGTAGTGTTGTGTTGTCTCTCTTATGTAGTGTTGTGGTGTCTCTCTTTATGTAGGGTTGTGGTGTCTCTCTCTATGTAGTGTTGTCACTCTTTATGTAGTGTTGTTGTCTCTCTTTATGTAGTGTTGTTGTCTCTCTTTATGTAGTGTTGTCTCTATGTAGTGTTGTGGTGTCTCTCTTTATGTAGTGTTGTCTCTCTTTATGTAGTGTTGTCTCTCTTATGTAGTGTTGTGTTGTCTCTCTTATGTAGTGTTGTGGTGTCTCTCTTTATGTAGTGTTGTGGTGTCTCTCTTTATGTAGTGTTGTCTCTCTTTATGTAGTGTTGTGTTGTCTCTTTATGTAGTGTTGTGTTGTCTGTCTTTATGTAGTGTTGTGTTGTCTCTCTTTATGTAGTGTTGTCTCTCTTTATGTAGTGTTGTCTCTCTTTATGTAGTGTTGTGGTGTCTCTATGTAGTATTGTGGAGTCTTTATGTAGTGCTGTCTCTCTTTATGTAGTGCTGTTGTCTTTCTTTATGTAGTGTTGTTGTCTCTCTTTATGTAGTGTTGTTGTCTCTCTTTATGTAGTGTTGTGTTAGGTCTCTCTTTATGTAGTGTTGTCTCTCTCTATGTAGTGTTGTGGTGTCTCTCTTTATGTTGTGTTGTCTCTCTTTATGTAGTGTTGTCTCTCTTTATGTAGTGTTGTGTTGTCTCTCTTTATGTAGTGTTGTTGTCTCTTATGTAGTGTTGTGGTGTCTCTCTTTATGTCGGGTTGTGGTGTCTCTCTCTATGTAGTGTTGTCACTCTTTATGTAGTGTTGTGGTGTCTCTCTTTATGTAGTGTTGTCTCTCTTTATGTAGTGTTGTCTCTCTTTATGTAGTGGTGTCTCTCTTTATGCAGTGTTGTGTTGTCTCTCTTTATGTAGTGTTGTTGTCTCTCCTATGTAGTGTTGTGTTGTCTCTCTTATGTAGTGTTGTGGTGTCTCTCTTTATGTAGTGTTGTGGTGTCTCTCTTTATGTAGTGTTGTGTTGTCTCTCTTTATGTAGTGTTGTGTTGTCTCTCTTTATGTAGTGTAGTGTTGTCTCTCTTTATGTAGTGTTGTCTCTCTTTATGTAGTGTTGTCTCACTTTATGTAGTGTTGTCTCTCTTTATGTAGTGTTGTTGTCTCTCTTTATGTAGTGTCGTGTTGTCTCTCTTTATGTAGTGTTGTTGTCTCTCTTTATGTAGTGTTGTGTTGTATTTATGTAGTGTTGTGTTGTCTTTATGTAGTGTTGTGGAGTCTTTATGTGGTGTTGTATAGTCTCTCTGTGTGTAGTGTTGTATAGTCTCTCTTTATGCAGTGTTGTCTTGGGTCTCTCTTTATGCAGTGTTGTATTAGGTCTCTCTTTATGTAGTGTTGTCTTAGGTCTCTCTTTATGTAGTGTTGTATAGTCTCTCTTTATGTAGTGTTGTCTTAGGTCTCTCTTTATGTAGTGTTGTCTCTCTTTATGTAGTGTTGTGGAGTCTTTATGTAGTGTTGTGTTGTCTCTCTTTATGTAGGGTTGGGGTGTCTCTTTATGTAGTGTTGTGTTGTCTCTCTCTATGAAGTGTTGTGGTGTCTCTTTATGTAGTGTTGTCTCTCTCAATGTAGTGTTGTGGTGTCTCTCTCTATGTAGTGTTGTCACTCTTTATGTAGTGTTGTGGTGTCTCTCTTTATGTCGGGTTGTGGTGTCTCTCTCTATGTAGTGTTGTCACTCTTTATGTAGTGTTGTGGTGTCTCTCTTTATGTAGTGTTGTCTCTCTTTATGTAGTGTTGTCTCTCTTTATGTAGTGTTGTCTCTCTTTATGCAGTGTTGTGTTGTCTCTATTTATGTAGTGTTGTTGTCTCTCTTATGTAGTGTTGTGTTGTCTCTCTTTATGTAGTGTTGTGGTGTCTCTCTTTATGTAGTGTTGTGGTGTCTCTCTTTATGTAGTGTTGTGTTGTCTCTCTTTATGTAGTGTTGTGTTGTCTCTCTTTATGTAGTGTTGTGTTGTCTCTCTTTATGTAGTGTTGTCTCTCTTTATGTAGTGTTGTCTCTCTTTATGTAGTGTTGTCTCACTTTATGTAGTGTTGTCTCTCTCTATGTAGTGTTGTTGCCTCTCTTTATGTAGTGTCGTGTTGTCTCTCTTTATGTAGTGTTGTTGTCTCTCTTTATGTAGTGTTGTGTTGTATTTATGTAGTGTTGTGTTGTCTTTATGTAGTGTTGTGGAGTCTTTATGTGGTGTTGTATAGTCTCTCTGTGTGTAGTGTTGTATAGTCTCTCTTTATGCAGTGTTGTCTTGGGTCTCTCTTTATGCAGTGTTGTATTAGGTCTCTCTTTATGTAGTGTTGTCTTAGGTCTCTCTTTATGTAGTGTTGTATAGTCTCTCTTTATGTAGTGTTGTCTTAGGTCTCTCTTTATGTAGTGTTGTCTCTCTTTATGTAGTGTTGTGGAGTCTTTATGTAGTGTTGTGTTGTCTCTCTTTATGTAGGGTTGGGGTGTCTCTTTATGTAGTGTTGTGTTGTCTCTCTCTATGAAGTGTTGTGGTGTCTCTTTATGTAGTGTTGTCTCTCTCAATGTAGTGTTGTGGTGTCTCTCTTTATGTAGTGTTGTTGTCTCTCTTTATGTAGTGTTGTTGTCTCTCTTTATGTAGTGTCGTGTTGTCTCTCTTTATGTAGTGTTGTTGTCTCTCTTTATGTAGTGTTGTGTTGTCTTTATGTAGTGTTGTGTTGTCTTTATGTAGTGTTGTGGAGTCTTTATGTGGTGTTGTATAGTCTCTCTGTGTGTAGTGTTGTATAGTCTCTTTATGCAGTGTTGTATTAGGTCTCTCTTTATGTAGTGTTGTCTTAGGTCTCTCTTTATGTAGTGTTGTCTAGTCTCTCTTTATGTAGTGTTGTCTTAGGTCTCTCTTTATGTAGTGTTGTCTCTCTTTATGTAGTGTTGTGGAGTCTTTTTATGTAGTGTTGTGTTGTCTCTCTTTAAGTAGGGTTGGGGTGTCTCTTTATGTAGTGTTGTGTTGTCTCTCTCTATGTAGTGTTGTGGTGTCTCTCTTTATGTAGTGTTGTGGTGTCTCTCTCTATGTAGTATTGTGGAGTCTTCATGTAGTGTTGTCTCTCTTTATGTAGTGTTGTTGTCTCTCTTTATGTAGTGTTGTTGTCTCTCTTTATGTAGTGTTGTTGTCTCTCTTTATGTAGTGTTGTGGTGTCTCTCTTTATGTAGTGTTGTCTCTCTCTATGTAGTGTTTTGTTGTCTCTCTCTATGTAGTGTTGTGGTGTCTCTCTTTATGTAGTGTTGTGTTGTCTCTCTTTATGTAGTGTTGTCTCTCTCTATGTAGTGTTGTGGTGTCTCTCTTTATGTAGTGTTGTGTTGTCTCTCTTTATGTCGTGTTGTGGCGTCTCTTTATGTAGTGTTGTCTCTCTCTATGTAGTGTTGTGGTGTCTCTCTTTATGTAGTGTTGTGGTGTCTCTCTCTATGTAGTATTGTGGAGTCTTTATGTAGTGCTGTCTCTCTTTATGTAGTGCTGTTGTCTCTCTTTATGTAGTGTTGTTGTCTCTCTTTATGTAGTGTTGTGTTAGGTCTCTCTTTATGTAGTGTTGTATAGTCTCTCTTTATATAGTGTTGTGTTAGGTCTCTCTTTATGTAGTGTTGTATAGTCTCTCTTTATGTAGTGTTGTCTTAGGTCTCTCTTTATTTAGTGTTGTAAAGTCTCTCTTTATGTAGTGTTGTGGTATATCTTTATATAGTGGTGTCTCTCTATATGTAGTGGTGTCTCTCTCTATGTAGTGTTGTCTCTCTCTATGTAGTGTTGTGGTGACTCTCTTTATATAGTGGTGTCTCTCTCTATGTAGTGTTGTGGTGTCTCTCTTTATGTAGTATTGTGGTGTCTCTTTATGTAGTGTTGTGGTGTCTTGTTATGTAGTGTTGTGGTGTCTCTCTCTATGTAGTGTTGTCTCTCGTTATGTAGTGTTGTGTTGTCTCTCTCTATGTAGTGTTGTCTCTCGTTATGTAGTGTTGTGTTGTCTCTCTCTATGTAGTGTTGTCTCTCTTTATATAGTGTTGTCTCTCTTTATGTAGTGTTGTGGTGTCTCTCTTTATGAGAGATAATGTTCTATAACAGTTCTATAGTGTTCTATAACAGTTCTATAATGTTTTATAACAGTTCTATAATGTTCTATAACAGTTATATAGTGTTCTATAACAGTTCTATAGTGTCCTATAACAGTTCTATAGTGTTCTATAACAGTTCTATAGTGTTCTATAACAGTTCTATAATGTTCTATAACAGTTCTATAATGTTCTATAATGTTCTATAAGTTATATAATGTTCTATAACAGTTATATCATGTTCTATAACAGTTCTATAGTGTTCTATAACAGTTCTATAGTGTTCTATAACAGTTCTATAATGTTCTATAATGTTCTATAAGTTATATAATTTTCTATAACAGTTATATAATGTTCTATAACAGTTCTATAGTGTTCTATAACAGTTCTATAGTGTTCTATAACAGTTCTATAATGTTCTATAACAGTTCTATAGTGTTCTATAACAGTTCTATAATGTTCTATAACAATTCTATAGTGTTCTATAACAGTTCTATAATGTTCTATAGCACTTCTATAATGTTCTATAACAGTTCTATAGTGTTCTATAACAGTTCTATAATGTTCTATAACAGTTCTATAGTGTTCTATAACAGTTCTACAATGTTCTATAACAGTTCTATAGTGGCCTATAACAGTTCTATAATGTTCTATAACAGTTCTATAATGTTCTATAACAGTTCTATAGTGTTCTATAACAGTTCTATAGTGTTCTATAACAGTTCTATAGTGTTCTATAACAGTTCTATAATGTACCTGTACTCCAAACAGTCATTTGAGCAGGAAGCTTACCTTGTGATGAGACAGGTTTGTGTGACTGGGATGGGGTTGAAGTGAAGGTCCTTAGAGATCCTCTGGTGAACACAGGGATGGATATGGACAGACTGAACTACAACACCTGTGGAAAACAGACAGAGGGGAATAGAGATCACATAGTCTCTAACATTGTCTCTCACATGGTCTCTCACATGGTCTCTCACATGGTCTCTCACATGGTCTCTCACATAGTCTCTCACATAGTCTCTCACAGTCTCTCACATGGTCTCTCACACGGTCTCTCACACGGTCTCTCTCACAGTCTCTCTCACAGTCTCTCTCACAGTCTCTCACATAGTCTCTCACATAGTCTCTCACATAGTCTCTCACATAGTCTCTCACATAGTCTCTCACATAGTCTCTCACATAGTCTCTCACTAACCTGCTGGACAGCACACAGACATGCAGGTGTACGCAGAACAGAGTGAATACTCTGTTCTGTAATACACACGCACGCACACACGCACGCATGCACGCACGCACGCACACACGTGCGCACACGCACACGCACACACACACACACAGCAACGACATATACAACTGTACAAATATAAGTATATGTGACTGCAGGGACCCCAAGACACACATCTGCAACAGAGTATATCAGTGGTAATCTAGACCTGACAGCAGTACTCACTCTGTTCTGTCATCAGTGGTAATCTAGACCAGACAGCAGTATTCACTCTGTACTGTCATCAGTGGTAATCTAGACCTGACAGCAGTACTCACTCTGTACTGTCATCAGTGGTAGTCTAGACCAGACAGCAGTACTCACTCTGTTCTGTCATCAGTGGTAATCTAGACCAGACAGCAGTACTCACTCTGTTCTGTCATCAGAGGTAATCTAGACCAGACAGCAGTACTCACTCTGTTCTGTCATCACTCTGTTCTGTCATCAGAGGTAATCTAGACCAGACAGCAGTACTCACTCTGTACTGTCATCAGTGGTAGTCTAGACCTGACAGCAGTACTCACTCTGTTCTGTCATCAGAGGTAATCTAGACCAGACAGCAGTACTCACTCTGTACTGTCATCAGTGGTAATCTAGACCAGACAGCAGTACTCACTCTGTACTGTCATCAGAGGTAATCTAGACCTCTTAGCAGTACTCACTCTGTTCTGTCATCAGAGGTAATCTAGACCAGACAGCAGTATTCACTCTGTTCTGTCATCAGAGGTAATCTAGACCAGACAGCAGTATTCACACTGTTCTGTCATCAGAGGTAATCTAGACCAGACAGCAGTACTCACTCTGTTCTGTCATCAGAGGTAATCTAGACCAGACAGCAGTACTCACTCTGTTCTGTCATCACTCTGTTCTGTCATCAGAGGTAATCTAGACCAGACAGCAGTACTCACTCTGTTCTGTCATCACTCTGTTCTGTCATCAGAGGTAATCTAGACCAGACAGCAGTATTCAGTCTGTTCTGTCATCAGTGGTAATCTAGACCAGACAGCAGTACTCACTCTGTTCTGTCATCAGTGGTAATCTAGAACTGACAGCAGTACTCACTCTGTTCTGTCATCAGAGGTAATCTAGACCAGACAGCAGTACTCACTCTGTTCTGTCATCAGAGGTAATCTAGACCAGACAGCAGTACTCACTCTGTTCTGTCATCAGAGGTAATCTAGACCAGACAGCAGTACTCACTCTGTTCTGTCATCAGAGGTAATCTAGACCAGACAGCAGTATTCACTCTGTTCTGTCATCAGAGGTAATCTAGACCAGACAGCAGTATTCACTCTGTTCTGTCATCAGAGGTAATCTAGACCAGACAGCAGTACTCACTCTGTTCTGTCATCAGAGGTAATCTAGACCTGACAGCAGTACTCACTCTGTTCTGTCATCAGAGGTAATCTAGACCAGACAGCAGTACTCACTCTGTTCTGTCATCAGAGGTAATCTAGACCAGACAGCAGTACTCACTCTGTTCTGTCATCAGTGGTAATCTAGACCAGACAGCAGTATTCACTCTGTACTGTCATCAGTGGTAATCTAGACCAGACAGCAGTATTCACTCTGTTCTGTCATCAGTGGTAATCTAGACCTGACAGCAGTACTCACTCTGTTCTGTCATCAGTGGTAATCTAGACCAGACAGCAGTACTCACTCTGTTCTGTCATCAGAGGTAATCTAGACCAGACAGCAGTATTCACTCTGTTCTGTCATCAGAGGTAATCTAGACCTGACAGCAGTACTCACTCTGTTCTGTCATCAGAGGTAATCTAGACCAGACAGCAGTATTCACTCTGTTCTGTCATCAGAGGTAATCTAGACCTGACAGCAGTATTCACTCTGTTCTGTCATCAGAGGTAATCTAGACCAGACAGCAGTACTCACTCTGTTCTGTCATCAGAGGTAATCTAGACCAGACAGCAGTACTCACTCTGTTCTGTCATCAGTGGTAATATAGACCTGACAGCAGTACTCACTCTGTTCTGTCATCAGAGGTAATCTAGACCAGACAGCAGTACTCACTCTGTTCTGTCATCAGAGGTAATCTAGACCAGACAGCAGTACTCACTCTGTTCTGTCATCAGTGGTAATCTAGACCTGACAGCAGTATTCACTCTGTTCTGTCATCAGAGGTAATCTAGACCAGACAGCAGTACTCACTCTGTTCTGTCATCAGAGGTAATCTAGACCAGACAGCAGTACTCACTCTGTTCTGTCATCAGAGGTAATCTAGACCTCTTAGCAGTACTCACTCTGTTCTGTCATCAGAGGTAATCTAGACCAGACAGCAGTACTCACTCTGTTCTGTCATCAGAGGTAATCTAGACCAGACAGCAGTATTCACTCTGTTCTGTCATCAGAGGTAATCTAGACCAGACAGCAGTACTCACTCTGTTCTGTCATCAGAGGTAATCTAGACCTGACAGCAGTATTCACTCTGTTCTGTCATCAGCCTCTGATCATCGATGGTGTTACACAGGCTTGTACAATGATAAGATATCAAAAGCGGTTTTAACACATGAATCAATATTTCATAGAGAAATGAATGTTTACGGGACAATAGCAGTGGTTGTGACAGACAGATATTAATGATTCAGTAATAATGCAACAAATAATTCATTGTCATTTGGAATGATGATCCGTGTCATGTTGTTTATGAACAGCAGGCTGAAAACTCTTGTCTGTCGGTTTGTTTCTTTATCTGAATGAATGATTCATCTGTTTGAAGACCTTTGAATTTGTTCCAGCCCAGGACTGGTCTAGGATCAGTCTATAGACAACAGGTCACCACTCTCCTGTGCATTGTTCAGCCCAGGACTGGTCTAGGATCAGTCTATAGACAACAGGTCACCACTCCCCTGTGTATTGGTCAGCCCAGGACTGGTCTAGGATCAGTCTATAGACAGCAGGTCACCACTCTCCTGTGTATTGTTCAGCCCAGGATTGGTCTAGGATCAGTCTATAGACAACAGGTCACCACTCCCCTGTGTATTGGTCAGCCCAGGACTGGTCTAGGATCAGTCTATAGACAACAGGTCACCACTCCCCTGTGTATTGGTCAGCCCAGGACTGGTCTAGGATCAGTCTATAGACAACAAGGCACCACTCCCCTGTGTATTGGTCAGCCCAGGACTGGTCTAGGATCAGTCTATAGACAACTAGGCACCACTCCTCTGTGTATTGGTCAGCCCAGAACTGGTCTAGGATCAGTCTATAGACAACTAGGCACCACTCCTCTGTGTATTGGTCAGCCCAGGACTGGTCTAGGATCAGTCTATAGACAACAGGTCACCACTCCCCTGTGTATTGGTCAGCCCAGAACTGGTCTAGGATCAGTCTATAGACAACTAGGCACCACTCCTCTGTGTATTGGTCAGCCCAGGACTGGTCTAGGATCAGTCTATAGACAACTAGGCACCACTCCCCTGTGTATTGGTCAGCCCAGGACTGGTCTAGGATCAGTCTATAGACAACAGGTCACCACTCCCCTGTGTATTGGTCAGCCCAGGACTGGTCTAGGATCAGTCTATAGACAACAGGTCACCACTCCCCTGTGTATTGGTCAGCCCAGGACTGGTCTAGGATCAGTCTATAGACAACAGGTCACCAATCTCCTGTGTATTGGTCAGCCCAGGACTGGTCTAGGATCAGTCTATAGACAATAGGTCACCACTCCCCTGTTTATTGGTCAGCCCAGGACTGGTCTAGGATCAGTCTATAGACAACAAGGCACCACTCCCCTGTGTATTGGTCAGCCCAGGACTGGTCTAGGATCAGTCTATAGACAACAGGTCACCAATCTCCTGTGTATTGGTCAGCCCAGGACTGGTCTAGGATCAGTCTATAGACAATAGGTCACCACTCCCCTGTGTATTGGTCAGCCCAGGACTGGTCTAGGATCAGTCTATAGACAACAGGTCACCACTCTCCTGTGTATTGGTCAGCCCAGGACTGGTCTAGGATCAGTCTATAGACAACAAGGCACCACTCCTCTGTGTATTGGTCAGCCCAGGACTGGTCTAGGATCAGTCTATAGACAACAGGTCACCACTCCCCTGTGTATTGGTCAGCCCAGGACTGGTCTAGGATCAGTCTATAGACAACAGGTCACCACTCCTCTGTGTATTGGTCAGCCCAGGACTGGTCTAGGATCAGTCTATAGACAACAGGTCACCACTCCTCTGTGTATTGGTCAGCCCAGGACTGGTCGAGGATCAGTCTATAGACAACTAGGCACCACTCCTCTGTGTATTGGTCAGCCCAGGACTGGTCTAGGATCAGTATTGATAAGTAGAGAACCTATAGACAGCACCATTATTGGATCACTCATTCCAAATGCTACACTGAGGATGTCGGCTGCTGTGTGCAGCCTATATAACTGTACACTGCAAGGCACGTGTCAATGCTTCGCTCAACACAAGTATTGTACCTCCATCTTCATTGAGACAATGTCTCTTTAGAAAGACCCGGGGATCTAAATGACAACAATCAGGAATGTGTTGTAGCTACATTTCCCTCAATATTCCCTGTAGTCACCTTCACCTTTATGTAGTGTAGTGGTGTCTCTTTATGTAGTGTTATGGAGTCTCTATGTAGTGTTGTGGTGTCTCTGTATGTAGTGTTATGGAGTCTCTATGTAGTGTTGTTGTCTCTCTTTATGTAGGGTTGTGGTGTCTCTCTCTATGTAGTGTAGTGGTGTCTCTGTATGTAGTGTTATGGAGTCTCTATGTAGTGTTGTGGTGTCTCTCTTTATGTAGTGTTGTCTCTCTTTATGTAGTGTTGTAGCTACATTTCCCTCAATATTCCCTGTAGTCACCTTCACCTTTATGTAGTGTAGTGGTGTCTCTGTATGTAGTGTTATGGAGTCTCTATGTAGTGTTATGGAGTCTCTATGTAGTGTAGTGGTGTCTCTGTATGTAGTGTTATGGAGTCTCTATGTAGTGTTGTTGTCTCTCTTTATGTAGGGTTGTGGTGTCTCTCTCTATGTCGTGTAGTGGTGTCTCTGTATGTAGTGTTATGGAGTCTCTATGTAGTGTTGTGGTGTCTCTCTTTATGTAGTGTTGTCTCTCTTTATGTAGTGTTGTGGTGTCTCTTTATGTAGTGTAGTGGTGTCTCTTTATGTAGTGTTATGGAGTCTCTATGTAGTGTTGTGGTGTCTCTTTATGTAGGGTTGTGGTGTCTCTTTATGTAGTGTTATGGAGTCTCTATGTAGTGTTGTGGTGTCTCTCTTTATGTAGGGTTGAGGTGTCTCTCTTTATGTAGTGTAGTGGTGTCTCTTTATGTAGTGTTATGGAGTCTCTATGTAGTGTTGTGGTGTCTCTCTATGTAGTGTAGTGGTGTCTCTTTATGTAGTGTTATGGAGTCTCTATGTAGTGTTATGGAGTCTCTATGTAGTGTTGTAGTGTCTCTCTTTATGTAGGGTTGGGGTGTCTCTCTCTATGTAGTGTTGTCGTCTCTTTATGTAGTGTTATGGAGTCTCTATGTAGTGTTATGGAGTCTCTATGTAGTGTTGTGGTGTCTCTCTTTATGTAGGGTTGGGGTGTCTCTCTCTATGTAGTGTTGTCGTCTCTCTTTATGTAGTGTTATGGAGTCTCTATGTAGTGTTGTGGTGTAGCTGTTCTTCTCCTTTAGTGACGCTCAGAGACAAACTGGTCTGCAGATCCTGAATAGAAACAGTCTTGTCTGGTTGCTGTTCTTCTTGGTCGCAAAGTAAGTCTTTTCTCAGAGCTTGAACACAAAATGCAAATGTCAAAGATACTTTACCAGAACAATGAATGTAAATATCTATGCTTGACATGGACAGAAACAGTGTGATACAATGTAACCTCAGGACAAAATTAATTCCCACTAAAACACACTGGCTGACAACTTTCTGAGTTTCTGTCTCGCTTTCCCTCAACCTCTCTCTCTCTCTTCCTCACCTCCTCTCTCTCTCTCTCTCACCTCCTCTCTCTCCCTCTCTCTCTTTCTCTCTCTCTTCCTCACCAACTCTCTCTCTCTCTCCCTCTCTCTCTCTCTCTCTGTCTCTCTCTCTCTTTCTCACTTCCCTCTCTCTCTCTCTCTCTCTCTCTCTTTCTCTGTGCGTACGTGCATGTGTGTGTGTGTGTGTGTGTGTTTACAGTTCAGGATAAACAAACCTGATACTGTAATGCACCTGTAGAGAGCTATAAAGCATGGTGCTGGAGGGGGTGCTGTCTCACACACACACACACACACACACACACACACACACACACACACACACACACACACACACACACACACACACACACACACACACACACACACACACACACACACACACACAGACTGACAGTTTGGCAGTAGGCTGGAGGGAGATGCTGTTTCTCATCACGCAGGGCACCTATAGTAGTGCACAGAAAATCAATACAAATAATGTTATTGTTGGTGCCAGACCCTGTTGAACATTTCCCAGTCAGAGGTCAGAGGTCACCACTGTAGCTGAGACACTGGCTGTGGCACCCTATTCACAAGGGTCCATGCATAGGGCTCTGGTCTATAGTAGTGCACTATATAGGGAATAGAGCTCTGGTCTATAGTAGTGCACTATATAGGGAATAGGGCCCTGGTCTATAGTAGTACCACTATATAGGGAATAGGGCTCTGGTCTATAGTAGTACCACTATATAGGGAATAGGGCTCTGGTCTATAGTAGTACCACTATATAGGGAATAGGGCTCTGGTCTATAGTAGTACCACTATATAGGGAATAGGGCTCTGGTCTATAGTAGTACCACTATATAGGGAATAGGGCTCTGGTCTATAGTAGTACCACTATATAGGGAATAGGGCTCTGGTCTATAGTAGTACACTATATAGGGAATAGGGCTCTGGTCTATAGTAGTGTACTATATAGGGAATAGGGTGCCACATTGGACGTGGGTGTGGGTGATGTCAACTCAAGACGCACAGTCTGGCTTCCGTTCTAATCTGGTCTGAGACCTGTTTAACCGGTCAAGAGGGTCTTTTGAAAACCCTTGGTTCTGTTTATATACAGTACCAGTCAAAGGCTTGGACACACCAACTGAGTCAAGTAGGGGAGTATGAGTTATACTGTGTACAGTCCATTATATATAGTAGAGTATTAGTTTAGCTGTGTACAGTCCATTATATATAGTAGAGTATTAGTTTAGCTGTGTACAGTTCATTATATATAGTAGAGTATTAGTTATACTGTGTACGGTTCATTATATATAGTAGAGTATTAGTTATACTGTGTACGGTTCATTATATATAGTAGAGTATTAGTTATACGGTGTACGGTTCATTATATATAGTAGAGTATTAGTTTAGCTGTGTACAGTTCATTATATATAGTAGAGTATTAGTTTAGCTGTGTACAGTTCATTATATATAGTAGAGTATTAGTTTAGCTGTGTACAGTCCATTATATATAGTAGAGTATTAGTTATAATGTGTACAGTTCATTATATATAGTAGAGTATTAGTTATACGGTGTACGGTTCATTATATATAGTAGAGTATTAGTTATACTGTGTACAGTTCATTATATATAGTAGAGTATTAGTTTAGCTGTGTACAGTTCATTATATATAGTAGAGTATTAGTTTAGCTGTGTACAGTCCATTATATATAGTAGAGTATTAGTTTAGCTGTGTACAGTTCATTATATATAGTAGAGTATTAGTTATTCTGTGTACAGTTCATTATATATAGTAGAGTAGTAGTTTAGCTGTGTACAGTTCATTATATATAGTAGAGTATTAGTTTAGCTGTGTACAGTTCATTATATATAGTAGAGTATTAGTTATACTGTGTTCAGGCTATAGTTCATTTGAAAGGGGAGTGAAATGAGCGACAGAAGACTGTATGTGCGTCCCAAATTGCACCGTATTCCCGATACAGTGCACTTCTTATGACCAAGGCCCCATAGGCAATAAAGGATATAGGTGGCCATTTGGGACACAGACTGTGTTAGTCTACTGAGGTAAAGACAAGCCTTTACAGTTTATTTGAAATGGGAGTTGCTGAAATCTGGGAGGAGAGTAGGTTACACTGACTGTTGACTGATGAGCAACATGCACTGAACATCAACTCCTCTTAGAATCTAAAGATTAGAATCTTAGAATCTAAAGATCCAACTCCTCTTAGAATCTAAAGATTATAATCTAAGAATCTTAGAATCTAAAGATCCAACTCCTCTTAGAATCTAAAGATTATAGAATCCTAGAACCTTAGAATCTAAAGATCCAACTCCTCTTAGAATCTGAAGATTAGAATCTTAGAATCTAAAGATCCAACTTCTCTTAGAATCTGAAGATTTGAATCTTAGAAATTAAAGATCCAACATCTCTTAGAATCTGAAGATTTGAATCTTAGAAATTAAAGATCCAACATCCTCTTAGAATCTAAAGATTAGAATCCTAGAATCTTAGAATCTAAAGATCCAACTCCTCTTAGAATCTAAAGATCCAACTCCTCTTAGAATCTAAAGATCCAACTCCTCTTAGAATCTAAAGATCCAACCCCTCTTAGAATCTAAAGATTAGAATCTTAGAATCTTAGAATTCGTCTCCTCAGGCAGAACTCAAATGAATGTGTGGTTGACTGGCTTTGAACCCAGATTGTCTGCACCCAACAAGCCTATGTTAGCTTTTTTGAGATAAAGGCATAAACTCTGGGAGCTAATAGAAGTTCTTCATCACTGAACCACCTCAGTTACACACGGGGACAGATTTACTAAGCCTTTACCTTGCTTCGCTCATCCTCAAGGTTTAACTCCCTTTTTAAAAATAGGTTCAAATTTAGCACCTGGTGTAAACAGTTAGTCAATCTGGCCCATGACCCATGACCCCCTGAATCACCCCCAAAGGGACTACCAAGGGACTACTCTCTAGATGGTACAGTCCATTTAAGTGGTCCACTCAACGACCCCGCACTAATCTGTGACATCACTCTAATCTGGCGCATCCATCCCTCATCCACCTGATCAATGCTCACACATGGGACATAGAGAATGGGATGGAGAGATGACCGCTGATGGTCAAGGAACCAGATGGACATATTGATCATGTCCAGTCCACTCCTCTAGACATGCTGGTCTGATTGACTGAGGTCTTCCTGCAAGGTGTCTCTGGTTGGCCAACATTGGGCGTCTGGGTGTCTCAGTGGCCAGAGAGGATTGGTTGCATGTTGTTATATGTCTTGCATCAAAGTGCAAACTGAAACCGAAGCCATAGCGAAGACCATTGGATCAGACGGGTTATGAGGATCGGGCTCTTATGTGTTTGAAATAGAATAGAATAGAATACTATCATTCTAGTTCTGTGGTTAGAACACTGTTGTTCAGTCACTCTAGTTCTGTGGTTAGAACACTGTTGTTCAGTCACTCAGTCACGTGTGTCCTGTGTGTCCTGTGTGGCTCAGTCGGTAGAGTCGGTAGAGCATGGAGCTTGCAACGCCAAGCGTCGTGGGTTCGATTCCCGCTGGGGCCACCCATATGTAAAAGTAGTGGCCCCAGCCGACTTGTAAGTCGCTTTGGACAAAAGCGTCTGCTAAATGGGATATATTTTTCACTCTAGTTCTGTGGTTAGAACACTGTTGTTCAGTCACTCTAGTTCTGTGGTTAGAACACTGTTGTTCAGTCACTCTAGTTCTGTGGTTAGAACACTGTTATTCAATCATTCTAGTTCTGTGGTTAGAACACTGTTGTTCAGTCACTCTAGTTCTGTGGTTAGAACACTGTTGTTCAGTCACTCTAGTTCTGTGGTTAGAACACTGTTGTTCAATCACTCTAGTTCTGTGGTTAGAACACTGTTATTCAATCATTCTAGTTCAGTGGTTAGAACACTGTTGTTCAATCACTCTCGTTCTGTGGTTAGAACACTGTTGTTCAATCACTCTAGTTCTGTGAATACAACACTGTTATTCAATCATTTTAGTTCTGTGATTACAACACTGTTGTTCAATCACTCTAGTTCTGTGATTACAACACTGTTATTCAATCATTCTAGTTCTGTGATTACAACACTGTTGTTCAGTCACTCTAGTTCTGTGGTTAGATCACTGTTATTCAATCATTCTAGTTCAGTGGTTAGAACACTGTTGTTCAATCACTCTCGTTCTGTGGTTAGAACACTGTTGCTCAATCACTCTAGTTCTGTGATTACAACACTGTTATTCAATCATTCTAGTTCTGTGATTACAACACTGTTGTTCAATCACTCTAGTTCTGTGATTACAACACTGTTATTCAATCATTCTAGTTCTGTGATTACAACACTGTTGTTCAATCACTCTAGTTCTGTGATTACAACACTGTTATTCAATCACTCTAGTTCTATGATTACAACACTGTTATTCAATCATTTTAGTTCTGTGGTTAGAACACTGTTGTTCAATCATTCTACTTCTGTGTTTAGAACACTGTTATTCCCATCGATATAGATTCAGATAAAGTGTTTCAGTTAAACTGATATCAATAGACTATAGCCAGTATAACAATGGTATCTACTTCCTGGTAGTTTCGTCTCTGTAGCAACACAGAGAGAGCCATCAGCTGGTTTTATCACAACAACATGGGATCCATGACTAATTCATGCAGCATTGGATGGCGATCACAGTCGCTCATCATAAATCACACAGCAGTGATACGCACACCGACCGCCACTAGCTAGCACTGAAGGTACCACTAATGTAGCATCTCTCCCTGAGATAACTTTCTGGACAGCAAGTCCAGAGAGAGAGAAAGAGAGAGAGAGAGAGAGAGGCTATCTTTTGGAGTAGCCTAAACTATGCTGGATTTATGCAGATTGACCAAAATGCAGTTTAAGTTTCTTTTCCTCTGTAGCTCGGTCTGGTCCTCTGTAGCTCAATGTGGTCCTCTGTAGCTCAATGTGGTCCTCTGTAGCTCAATGTGGTCCTCTGTAGCTCAGTCTGGTCCTCTGTAGCTCAGTCTGGTCCTCTGTAGCTCAGTGTGGTCCTCTGTAGCTCAGTGTGGTCCTCTGTAGCTCAGTGTGGTCCTCTGTAGCTCGGTCTGGTCCTCTGTAGCTCAATGTGGTCCTCTGTAGCTCAGTGTGGTCCTCTGTAGCTCAATGTGGTCCTCTGTAGCTCAGTGTGGTCCTCTGTAGCTCAGTCTGGTCCTCTGTAGCTCAGTGTGGTCCTCTGTAGCTCAGTGTGGTCCTCTGTAGCTCGGTCTGGTCCTCTGTAGCTCAATGTGGTCCTCTGTAGCTCAGTGTGGTCCTCTGTAGCTCAGTCTGGTCCTCTATAGCTCAATGTGGTCCTCTGTAGCTCAGTCTGGTCCTCTGTAGCTCAGTGTGGTCCTCTGTAGCTCAGTGTGCTCCTCTGTAGCTCAGTGTGGTCCTCTGTAGCTCAGTGTGGTCCTCTGTAACTCAGTCTGGTCCTCTGTAGCTCAGTGTGGTTCTCTGTAGCTCAGTGTGGTCCTATGTAGCTCAGTGTGGTCCTCTATAGCTCAGTGTGGTTCTCTGTAACTCAGTGTGGTTCTCTGTAGCTCAGTGTGGTCCTCTGTAGCTCAGTGTGGTTCTCTGTAGCTCAGTGTGGTTCTCTGTAGCTCAGTGTGGTCCTATGTAGCTCAGTGTGGTCCTCTGTAGCTCAGTGTGGTTCTCTGTAACTCAGTCTGGTCCTCTGTAGCTTAGTGTGGTCCTCTGTAGCTCAGTGTGGTCCTCTGTAGCTCAGTGTGGTCCTCTGTAGCTCAGTGTGGTTCTCTGTAGCTCAGTGTGGTCCTCTATAGCTCAGTGTGGTTCTCTGTAGCTCAGTGTGGTCCTATGTAGCTCAGTGTGGTCCTCTATAGCTCAGTGTGGTTCTCTGTAGCTCAGTGTGGTCCTATGTAGCTCAGTGTGGTCCTCTATAGCTCAGTGTGGTTCTCTGTAACTCAGTGTGGTTCTCTGTAGCTCAGTGTGGTCCTCTGTAGCTCAGTGTGGTTCTCTGTAGCTCAGTGTGGTCCTATGTAGCTCAGTGTGGTCCTCTATAGCTCAGTGTGGTTCTCTGTAACTCAGTCTGGTCCTCTGTAGCTCAGTCTGGTCCTCTGTAGCTCAGTCTGGTCCTCTGTAGCTCAGTCTGGTCCTCTGTAGCTCAGTCTGGTCCTCTGTAGCTCAGTCTGGTCCTCTGTAGCTTAGTGTGGTCCTCTGTAGCTCAGTGTGGTCCCCTGTAGCTCAGTGTGGTCCTCTGTAGCTCAGTGTGGTCCTCTGTAGCTCAGTGTGGTCCTCTGTAGCTCAGTGTGGTCCTCTGTAGCTCAGTGTGGTCCTCTGTAGCTCAGTGTGGTCCTCTGTAGCTCGGTCTGGTCCTCTGTAGCTCAATGTGGTCCTCTGTAGCTCAGTGTGGTCCTCTGTAGCTCAATGTGGTCCTCTGTAGCTCAGTGTGGTCCTCTGTAGCTCAGTGTGGTCCTCTGTAGCTCAGTGACACTGTAGCTCAGTGTGGTCCTCTGTAGCTCAGTGTGGTCCTCTGTAGCTCAGTGTGGTCCTCTGTAGCTCAGTGTGGTCCTCTGTAGCTCAGTGTGGTCCTCTGTAGCTCAGTGTGGTCCTCTGTAGCTCAGTGTGGTCCTCTGTAGCTCAGTGTGGTCCTCTGTAGCTCAGTGTGGTCCTCTGTAACTCAGTCTGGTCCTCTGTAACTCAGTCTGGTCCTCTGTAGCTCAGTGTGGTCCTCTGTAGCTCAGTGTGGTCCTCTGTAGCTCAGTGTGGTCCTCTGTAGCTCAGTGTGGTCCTCTGTAACTCAGTCTGGTCCTCTGTAACTCAGTCTGGTCCTCTGTAACTCAGTCTGGTCCTCTGTAGCTCAGTCTGGTCGTCTGTAGCTCAGTGTGGTTCTCTGTAACTCAGTGTGGTCCTCTGTAGCTCAGTCTGGTTCTCTGTAACTCAGTCTGGTTCTATAAAGCTCAGTGTGGTCCTCTGTAGCTCAGTGTGGTCCTCTGTAGCTCAGTGTGGTCCTCTGTAGCTCAGTGTGGTCCTCTGTAACTCAGTCTGGTCCTCTGTAACTCAGTCTGGTCCTCTGTAGCTCAGTGTGGTCCTCTGTAGCTCAGTGTGGTCCTCTGTAGCTCAGTGTGGTTCTCTGTAACTCAGTGTGGTCCTCTGTAGCTCAGTCTGGTTCTCTGTAACTCAGTCTGGTTCTATAAAGCTCAGTGTGGTCCTCTGTAGCTCAGTGTGGTCCTCTGTAGCTCAGTGTGGTCCTCTGTAGCTCAGTGTGGTCCTCTGTAGCTCAGTGTGGTTCTCTGTAGCTCAGTGTGGTCCTCTATAGCTCAGTGTGGTTCTCTGTAGCTCAGTGTGGTCCTATGTAGCTCAGTGTGGTCCTCTATAGCTCAGTGTGGTTCTCTGTAGCTCAGTGTGGTTCTCTGTAGCTCAGTGTGGTCCTATGTAGCTCAGTGTGGTCCTCTATAGCTCAGTGTGGTTCTCTGTAACTCAGTCTGGTCCTCTGTAGCTTAGTGTGGTCCTCTGTAGCTCAGTGTGGTCCTCTGTAGCTCAGTGTGGTCCTCTGTAGCTCAGTGTGGTCCTCTGTAGCTCAGTGTGGTTCTCTGTAGCTCAGTGTGGTCCTATGTAGCTCAGTGTGGTCCTCTATAGCTCAGTGTGGTCCTCTGTAACTCAGTGTGGTTCTCTGTAGCTCAGTGTGGTCCTCTATAGCTCAGTGTGGTTCTCTGTAGCTCAGTGTGGTCCTATGTAGCTCAGTGTGGTCCTCTATAGCTCAGTGTGGTTCTCTGTAACTCAGTCTGGTCCTCTGTAGCTTAGTGTGGTCCTCTGTAGCTCAGTGTGGTCCTCTGTAGCTCAGTGTGGTCCTCTGTAGCTCAGTCTGGTCCTCTGTAGCTCAGTCTGGTCCTCTGTAGCTCAGTCTGGTCCTCTGTAGCTCAGTCTGGTCCTCTGTAGCTCAGTCTGGTCCTCTGTAGCTCAGTCTGGTCCTCTGTAGCTCAGTCTGGTCCTCTGTAGCTCAGTCTGGTCCTCTGTAGCTCAGTCTGGTCCTCTGTAGCTCAGTGTGGTCCTCTGTAGCTCAGTGTGGTCCTCTGTAGCTCAGTCTGGTCCTCTGTAGCTCAGTCTGGTCCTCTGTAACTCAGTGTGGTCCACTGTAGCTCAGTGTGGTCCTCTGTAGCTCAGTGTGGTCCTCTGTAGCTCAGTGTGGTCCTCTGTAGCTCAGTGTGGTCCTCTGTAGCTCAGTGTGGTCCTCTGTAACTCAGTGTGGTCCTCTGAAGCTCAGTCTGGTTCTCTGTAGCTCAGTGTGTCCTCTGTAGCTCTGTGTGGTCCTCTGTAGCTCAGTGTGGTCCTCTGTAGCTCAGTGTGGTCCTCTGTAGCTCAGTGTGGTCCTCTGTAACTCAGTGTGGTCCTCTGAAGCTCAGTCTGGTTCTCTGTAGCTCAGTCTGGTTCTCTGTAGCTCAGTGTGGTCCTCTGTAGCTCAGTGTGGTCCTCTGTAGCTCAGTGTGGTCCGCTGTAACTCAGTTGGTAGAGCATGGTGCTTGCAACCCAAATGGCTTTGGATGAAAGTGTCTGTTAACTGGCATATTATATTATATACTAACGATATAATCTTAATCAACTGTTGATTAAATTCATCAAGTAATTAGAAAAATGCTTTGTATTCCACATCAAGAGTGGTACTCTTCAGTACCCTCAGATTGTAGAAAGCAGCCTCCATCTGTCTTCCCTCCCTTCCTCTCTCAGACCATAGTGCCCTGGGCTCCTGGGGGCATCAACTAGTCACTGATAGACTGGAACAACAAAAGCTTTGTTCCTTTAGGAGCTCCTCCTTCAAACGGAGAACTAAAAGCTTTTCAGAGAGAGAGAGAGAGAGAGAGAGAGAGAGAGAGAGATGAAAAATAATTTCTGCCCTGCAGGACATATAAGCAGGACAGGACAGAGGAGGGTGAGATGCATCTGTCCGTCCATCTATCTGTCCATCAATCCATGTGGATAACATGCAGTACAGTACACACTGTACCAGTCAGGTAGACACTGGTCAGTACACACTGTAACAGTCAAGTAGACACTGGTCAGTACACACTGTAACAGTCAAGTAGACACTGGTCAGTACAGGACACACTGTACCAGTCAAGTAGACACTGGTCAGTACAGGACACACTGTAACAGTCAAGTAGACACTGGTCAGTACAGGACACACTGTAACAGTCAGGTAGACACTGGTCAGTACAGGACACACTAACAGTCAAGTAGACACTGGTCAGTACACACTGTAACAGTCAAGTAGACACTGGTCAGTACAGTACACACTGTAACAGTCAAGTAGACACTGGTCAGTACAGGACACACTGTACCAGTCAAGTAGACACTGGTCAGTACAGGACACACTGTACCAGTCAAGTAGACACTGGTCAGTACAGGACACACTGTAACAGTCAGGTAGACACTGGTCAGTACAGGACACACTGTAACAGTCAAGTAGACACTGGTCAGTACAGGACACACTGTAACAGTCAAGTAGACACTGGTCAGCACAGGACACACTGTAACAGTCAAGTAGACACTGGTCAGTACAGGACACACTGTACCAGTCAGGTAGACACTGGTCAGGACAGTACACACTGTAACAGTCAGGTAGACACTGGTCAGTACAGGACACACTGTAACAGTCAGGTAGACACTGGTCAGTACAGGACACACTGTACCAGTCAGGTAGACACTGGTCAGGACAGTACACACTGTAACAGTCAGGTAGACACTGGTCAGTACAGGACACACTGTAACAGTCAGGTAGACACTGGTCAGTACACACTGTAACAGTCAAGTAGACACTGGTCAGTACAGGACACACTGTACCAGTCAGGTAGACACTGGTCAGGACAGTACACACTGTAACAGTCAGGTAGACACTGGTCAGTACAGGACACACTGTAACAGTCAGGTAGACACTGGTCAGTACACACTGTAACAGTCAAGTAGACACTGGTCAGTACAGTACACACTGTAACAGTCAGGTAGACACTGGTCAGTACACACTGTAACAGTCAGGTAGACACTGGTCAGTACAGGACAAACTGTAACAGTCAGGTAGACACTGGTCAGTACAGGACACACTGTAACAGTCAGGTAGACACTGGTCAGTACACACTGTAACAGTCAAGTAGACACTGGTCAGTACAGGACACACTGTAACAGTCAGGTAGACACTGGTCAGTACAGGACACACTGTAACAGTCAAGTAGACACTGGTCAGTACAGGACACACTGTAACAGTCAGGTAGACACTGGTCAGTACAGGACACACTGTAACAGTCAAGTAGACACTGGTCAGTACACACTGTAACAGTCAGGTAGACACTGGTCAGTACACACTGTAACAGTCAAGTAGACACTGGTCAGTACAGGACACACTGTAACAGTCAGGTAGACACTGGTCAGTACAGGACACACTGTAACAGTCAAGTAGACACTGGTCAGTACAGGACACACTGTAACAGTCAGGTAGACACTGGTCAGTACAGGACACACTGTAACAGTCAAGTAGACACTGGTCAGTACAGGACACACTGTAACAGTCAAGTAGAAACTGGTCAGTACAGTACACACTGTAACAGTCAAGTAGACACTGGTCAGTACAGTACACACTGTAACAGTCAAGTAGACACTGGTCAGTACACACTGTAACAGTCAAGTAGACACTGGTCAGTACAGGACACACTGTAACAGTCAGGTAGACACCGGTCAGTACAGGACACACTAACAGTCAAGTAGACACTGGTCAGTACAGTACACACTGTAACAGTCAAGTAGACACTGGTCAGTACAGGACACACTGTAACAGTCAGGTAGACACTGGTCAGTACAGGACACACTGTAACAGTCAAGTAGACACTGGTCAGTACAGGACACACTGTAACAGTCAAGTAGACACTGGTCAGTACACACTGTAACAGTCAAGTAGACACTGGTCAGTACAGGACACACTGTAACAGTCAGGTAGACACTGGTCAGTACAGGACACACTGTAACAGTCAAGTAGACACTGGTCAGTACACACTGTAACAGTCAAGTAGACACTGGTCAGTACAGTACACACTGTAACAGTCAAGTAGACACTGGTCAGTACACACTGTAACAGTCAAGTAGACACTGGTCAGTACACACTGTAACAGTCAAGTAGACACTGGTCAGTACAGGACACACTGTAACAGTCAGGTAGACACCGGTCAGTACACACTGTAACAGTCAGGTAGACACTGGTCAGTACAGGACACACTGTAACAGTCAAGTAGACACTGGTCAGTACACACTGTAACAGTCAAGTAGACACTGGTCAGTACACACTGTAACAGTCAGGTAGACACTGGTCAGTACAGGACACACTGTAACAGTCAAGTAGACACTGGTCAGTACACACTGTAACAGTCAAGTAGACACTGGTCAGTACAGGACACACTGTAACAGTCAGGTAGACACTGGTCAGTACAGGACACACTGTAACAGTCAAGTAGACACTGGTCAGTACAGTACACACTGTAACAGTCAAGTAGACACTGGTCAGTACACACTGTAACAGTCAAGTAGACACTGGTCAGTACACACTGTAACAGTCAAGTAGACACTGGTCAGTACAGGACACACTGTAACAGTCAGGTAGACACCGGTCAGTACAGGACACACTAACAGTCAGGTAGACACCGGTCAGTACAGGACACACTAACAGTCAAGTAGACACTGGTCAGTACAGTACACACTGTAACAGTCAAGTAGACACTAGTCAGTACACACTGTAACAGTCAGGTAGACACTGGTCAGTACAGGACACACTGTAACAGTCAAGTAGACACTGGTCAGTACAGTACACACTGTAACAGTCAAGTAGACACTGGTCAGTACAGTACACACTGTAACAGTCAAGTAGACACTGGTCAGTACACACTGTAACAGTCAGGTAGACACTGGTCAGTACAGGACACACTGTAACAGTCAGGTAGACACTGGTCAGTACAGTACACACTGTAACAGTCAGGTAGACACTGGTCAGTACAGGACACACTGTAACAGTCAGGTAGACACTGGTCAGTACACACTGTAACAGTCAGGTAGACACTGGTCAGTACACACTGTAACAGTCAGGTAGACACTGGTCAGTACAGGACACACTGTAACAGTCAGGTAGACACTGGTCAGTACAGGACACACTGTACCAGTCAAGTAGACACTGGTCAGTACAGGACACACTGTAACAGTCAAGTAGACACTGGTCAGCACAGTACACACTGTGACAGTCAAGTAGACACTGGTCAGTACACACTGTAACAGTCAGGTAGACACTGGTCAGTACACACTGTAACAGTCAGGTAGACACTGGTCAGTACAGGACACACTGTAACAGTCAGGTAGACACTGGTCAGTACAGGACACACTGTAACAGTCAGGTAGACACTGGTCAGTACAGGACACACTGTAACAGTCAGGTAGACACTGGTCAGTACAGGACACACTGTAACAGTCAGGTAGACACTGGTCAGTACAGGACACACTAACAGTCAGGTAGACACTGGTCAGTACAGTACATATTGTAACAGTCAGGTAGACACTGGTCAGTACACATTGTAACAGTCAGGTAGACACTGGTCAGTACAGTACATACTGTAACAGTCAGGTAGACACTGGTCAGTACACACTGTAACAGTCAGGTAGACACTGGTCAGTACAGGACACACTGTAACAGTCAAGTAGACACTGGTCAGTACACACTGTAACAGTCAGGTAGACACTGGTCAGTACACACTGTAACAGTCAGGTAGACACTGGTCAGTACAGGACACACTGTAACAGTCAAGTAGACACTGGTCAGTACAGGACACACTGTAACAGTCAAGTAGACACTGGTCAGTACAGGACACACTGTAACAGTCAGGTAGACACTGGTCAGTACAGGACACACTGTAACAGTCAAGTAGACACTGGTCAGTACAGGACACACTGTAACAGTCAGGTAGACACTGGTCAGTACAGGACACACTGTAACAGTCAGGTAGACACTGGTCAGTACAGGACACACTGTAACAGTCAGGTAGACACTGGTCAGTACAGGACACTCTGTAACAGTCAAGTAGACACTGGTCAGTACAGGACACACTGTAACAGTCAGGTAGACACTGGTCAGTACACACTGTAACAGTCAAGTAGACACTGGTCAGTACAGGACACACTGTAACAGTCAGGTAGACACTGGTCAGTACAGGACACACTGTAACAGTCAAGTAGACACTGGTCAGTACAGTACACACTGTACCAGTCAAGTAGACACTGGTCAGTACAGGACACACTGTAACAGTCAAGTAGACACTGGTCAGTACAGGACACACTGTAACAGTCAGGTAGACACTGGTCAGTACACACTGTAACAGTCAGGTAGACACTGGTCAGCACAGTACACACTGTACCAGTCAGGTAGACACTGGTCAGTACAGGACACACTGTACCAGTCAAGTAGACACTGGTCAGTACAGGACACACTGTAACAGTCAAGTAGACACTGGTCAGTACACACTGTAACAGTCAGGTAGACACTGGTCAGTACAGGACACACTGTAACAGTCAAGTAGACACTGGTCAGTACAGTACACACTGTAACAGTCAGGTAGACACTGGTCAGTACACACTGTAACAGTCAGGTAGACACTGGTCAGTACAGTACACACACTAACAGTCAGGTAGACACTGGTCAGTACACACTGTAACAGTCAGGTAGACACTGGTCAGTACACACTGTAACAGTCAGGTAGACACTGGTCAGTACACACTGTAACAGTCAGGTTGACACTGGTCAGTACAGTACACACTGTAACAGTCAGGTAGACACTGGTCAGTACAGTACACACTGTAACAGTCAAGTAGACACTGGTCAGTACACACTGTAACAGTCAAGTAGACACTGGTCAGTACAGTACACACACTAACAGTCAAGTAGACACTGGTCAGTACAGGCTGGTCCAAAGCTAACAATGCAGATCTTCCTAAATGTGACATTATAAGGTGTTGAAATTCAGCCTAACTTTGTTCGTGACAGAATGGAGAGGAAAAGCATTTTAGTTGAACTACTTTTACAAGTTCACAGAAACAAAGGAAGCCTGCACATTGTTGATAGTTCCTTCAACAAGACCGGAGGAATAGAGAAACCCAACAGAAAGCAAAAGAGACAAAGATAGAGGGAGTGGAAGAAAGAGAGAGAGAAAGACAGAGAGAAAGACAGAGAGATAGAGAGAGAAAAAGATAGAGAGAGAGCGATAGAGGAAGAGAAAGAGACAGGGAGGGAGAGAGAGAGAGGGAGAGAGAGAGGGAAATAGAGAGAGAAAAAGACAGAGAGAGATCCTCGTTGATTCATCATGTCTTACCAGCTGTCCTCCAGTCCTCCTTCAGCCTCGTTGATTCATCATGTCTTACCAGCTGTCCTCCAGTCCTCCTTCAGCCTCGTTGATTCATGTTTTACTGTGTTTTACCAGCTGTCCGCCAGTCCTCCTTCAGCCTCGTTGATTCATCATGTCTTACCAGCTGTCCTCCAGTCCTCCTTCATCCTCGTTGATTCATCATGTTTTACTGTGTTTTACCAGCTGTCCGCCAGTCCTCCTTCAGCCTCGTTGATTCATCATGTCTTACCAGCTGTCCAACAGTCCTCCTTCAGCATCGTTGATTCATCATGTCTTACCAGCTGTCCTCCAGTCCTCCTTCATCCTCGTTGATTCATCATGTTTTACTGTGTTTTACCAGCTGTCCGCCAGTCCTCCTTCAGCCTCGTTGATTCATCATGTCTTACCAGCTGTCCTCCAGTCCTCCTTCAGCCTTGTTGATTCATCATGTCTTACCAGCTGTCCTCCAGTCCTCCTTCAGCCTCGTTGATTCATCATGTCTTACCAGCTGTCCCCCAGTCCTCCTTCAGCCTTGTTGATTCATCATGTCTTACCAGCTGTCCTCCAGTCCTCCTTCAGCCTCGTTGATTCATCATGTCTTACCAGCTGTCCTCCTGTCCTCCTTCAGCCTCGTTGATTCATCATGTCTTACCAGCTGTCCCCCAGTCCTCCTTCAGCCTCGTTGATTCATCATGTCTTACCAGTTGTCCTCCAGTCCTCCTTCAGCCTCGTTGATTCATCATGTCTTACCAGCTGTCCTCCAGTCCTCCTTCAGCCTCGTTGATTCATCATGTCTTACTGTGTTTTACCAGCTGTCCTCCAGTCCTCCTTCAGCCTCGTTGATTCATCATGTCTTACTGTGTTTTACCAGCTGTCCTCCAGTCCTCCTTCAGCCTCGTTGATTCATCATGTCTTACTGTGTTTTACCAGCTGTCCTCCAGTCCTCCTTCAGCCTCGTTGATTCATCATGTCTTACCAGCTGTCCTCCAGTCCTCCTTCAGCCTCGTTGATTCATGTTTTACTGTGTTTTACCAGCTGTCCCCCAGTCCTCCTTCATCCTCGTTGATTCATCATGTCTTACCAGCTGTCCTCCAGTCCTCCTTCAGCCTCGTTGATTCATCATGTCTTACCAGCTGTCCGCCAGTCCTCCTTCAGCCTCGTTGATTCATCATGTCTTACCAGCTGTCCAACAGTCCTCCTTCAGCATCGTTGATTCATCATGTCTTACCAGCTGTCCAACAGTCCTCCTTCAGCATCGTTGATTCATCATGTCTTACCAGCTGTCCGCCAGTCCTCCTTCAGCATCGTTGATTCATCATGTCTTACCAGCTGTCCTCCAGTCCTCCTTCAGCCTCGTTGATTCATCATGTTTTACTGTGTTTTACCAGCTGTCCACCAGTCCTCCTTCAGCCTCGTTGATTCATCATGTCTTACCAGCTGTCCTCCAGTCCTCCTTCAGCCTCATTGATTCATCATGTCTTACCAGCTGTCCTCCAGTCCTCCTTCAGCCTCGTTGATTCATGTTTTACTGTGTTTTACCAGCTGTCCTCCAGTCCTCCTTCAGCCTCGTTGATTCATCATGTCTTACCAGCTGTCCGCCAGTCCTCCTTCAGCCTCGTTGATTCATCATGTCTTACCAGCTGTCCTCCAGTCCTCCTTCAGCCTCGTTGATTCATCATGTCTTACCAGCTGTCCTCCAGTCCTCCTTCAGCCTCGTTGATTCATCATGTTTTACCAGCTGTCCTCCAGTCCTCCTTCAGCCTCGTTGATTCATCATGTCTTACCAGCTGTCCTCCAGTCCTCCTTCAGCCTCGTTGATTCATCATGTTTTACCAGCTGTCCGCCAGTCCTCCTTCAGCCTCGTTGATTCATCATGTCTTACCAGCTGTCCTCCAGTCCTCCTTCAGCCTCGTTGATTCATGTTTTACTATGTTTTACCAGCTGTCCTCCAGTCCTCATTCAGCCTCGTTGATTCATCATGTCTTACCAGCTGTCCTCCAGTCCTCCTTCAGCCTCGTTGATTCATGTCTTACCAGCTGTCCTCCAGTCCTCCTTCAGCCTCGTTGATTCATCATGTCTTACCAGCTGTCCTCCAGTCCTCCTTCAGCCTCGTTGATTCATGTCTTACCAGCTGTCCTCCAGTCCTCCTTCAGCCTCGTTGATTCATGTTTTACTATGTTTTACCAGCTGTCCTCCAGTCCTCCTTCAGCCTCGTTGATTCATGTTTTACTATGTTTTACCAGCTGTCCTCCAGTCCTCATTCAGCCTCGTTGATTCATCATGTCTTACCAGCTGTCCTCCAGTCCTCCTTCAGCCTCGTTGATTCATCATGTCTTACCAGCTGTCCTCCAGTCCTCATTCAGCCTCGTTGATTCATCATGTCTTACCAGCTGTCCTCCAGTCCTCCTTCAGCCTCGTTGATTCATCATGTTTTACTGTGTTTTACCAGCTGTCCAACAGTCCTCCTTCAGCATCGTTGATTCATCATGTCTTACCAGCTGTCCTCCAGTCCTCCTTCAGCCTCATTGATTCATCATGTCTTACCAGCTGTCCTCCAGTCCTCCTTCAGCCTCGTTGATTCATCATGTCTTACTGTGTCTTACCAGCTGTCCTCCAGTCCTCTTTCAGCCTCGTTGATTCATCATGTCTTACCAGCTGTCCTCCAGTCCTCTTTCAGCCTCGTTGATTCATCATGTCTTACCAGCTGTCCAACAGTCCTCCTTCAGCCTCGTTGATTCATGTTTTACCAGCTGTCCTCCAGTCCTCCTTCAGCCTCGTTGATTCATCATGTCTTACCAGCTGTCCAACAGTCCTCCTTCAGCCTCGTTGATTCATCATGTCTTACCAGCTGTCCAACAGTCCTCCTTCAGCCTCGTTGATTCATGTTTTACCAGCTGTCCTCCAGTCCTCCTTCAGCCTCGTTGATTCATCATGTCTTACCAGCTGTCCTCCAGTCCTCCTTCAGCCTCGTTGATTCATCATGTCTTACCAGCTGTCCAACAGTCCTCCTTCAGCCTCGTTGATTCATCATGTCTTACCAGCTGTCCTCCAGTCCTCCTTCAGCCTCGTTGATTCATCATGTCTTACCAGCTGTCCTCCAGTCCTCTTTCAGCCTCGTTGATTCATCATGTTTTACTGTGTTTTACCAGCTGTCCTCCAGTCCTCCTTCCACCTCGTTGATTCATCATGTCTTACCAGCTGTCCCCCAGTCCTCCTTCAGCCTCGTTGATTCATGTTTTACTATGTTTTACCAGCTGTCCTCCAGTCCTCCTTCAGCCTCGTTGATTCATCATGTCTTACCAGCTGTCCTCCAGTCCTCCTTCAGCCTCGTTGATTCATCATGTCTTACCAGCTGTCCTCCAGTCCTCCTTCAGCCTCGTTGATTCATCATGTCTTACCAGCTGTCCTCCAGTCCTCCTTCAGCCTCGTTGATTCATCATGTCTTACCAGCTGTCCAACAGTCCTCCTTCAGCCTCGTTGATTCATGTTTTACCAGCTGTCCGCCAGTCCTCCTTCAGCCTCTTTGATTCATCATGTCTTACCAGCTGTCCTCCAGTCCTCCTTCAGCCTCATTGATTCATCATGTCTTACCAGCTGTCCTCCAATCCTCATTCAGTCTCGTTGATTCATCCCCCTCTACAGCCAATTAACCTGCACTTCTCCTCAGTGAATGACTGGAGAAGGAGGCCTGGTGTGTGTGTGTGTGTGTGTGTGTGTGTGTGTGTGTGTGTGTGTGTTGTGTGTGTGTGTGTGTGTGTGTGTGTGACATGGTGGCCATTACTGAGCTAAAACATCTCCTGGCAGGCCTGGTCAGAGCTGATGGGCCCTGAGGGGACTGTTTCAACACTGACACTTTGTCCTTCGCGTTACATACCACGCAAAACTTTGACACACACACACACACACACACAAATCTATGCGAAGTGTTCAAAGTACATGGCATACACACTTCTCTCTGTACCTGTCCAGCAGAAGGCTGCAGGGTATCAGGTCGCCCTTGAGCTCACATTAATGAGGAAAACGGCACACCTGCATTTAGCCAAAAGAAATGCAGGATATGGTGCTTTCTTCCATTTGATACGTTGTTCATCGACGGTGTGCACGGTGTGCACGGCACAGTGAGTATGCAAGTCACTTCTTCAGACTTAAAAGCAGACATTTTTTTTTTTTTAGCAAATTAAAATATAATTCTTGCCAACAGCTCACTTTATTATTTAATATTAAGAACATGACACATGATTCTCGATGACGAGGGAATAAAATGATCCTTTCCAAACGTAACCTGTTTTCCCAAATAGGCTAATCCCGGAATAATCCATGACGCATAGCCTTTCGAATCCTTTCCAAGACGAGAACACAAATTAAAATTCAATCCTAAAAAACAACATCCACACTGTTAACAAGCTATTAATAAGATAAACACATATTTCAAAAAGGAGTATCAATAAAATGAAGAAATGTTTAATGATCGACTTCATAATCACGTCAGAGGGTGTGAAAATCAGATCATGAATAACAAGCTGGTCTGAAACAACAATAACAAGCTGGTCTGAAACATCAATAACAAGCTGGTCTGAAACATCAATAACAAGCTGGTCTGAAACATTAGTAACAAGCTGGTCTGGAACATCAATAACAAGCTGGTCTGAAACAGGACTGTCAGAACAACAGGTCATTTATAACAAGCTGGTCTGAAACATTAATGACAAGCTGGTCTGAAACATTAATGACAAGCTGGTCTGAAACATTAATGACAAGCTGGTCTGAAACATTAATGACAAGCTGGTCTGAAACATTAATAACAAGCTGGTCTGAAACATTAATAACAAGCTGGTCTTGAAACATTAATAACAAGCTGGTCTGAAACATTAATAACAAGCTGGTCTTGAAACATTAATAACAAGCTGGTCTGAAACATTAATAACAAGCTGGTCTGAAACATTAATAACAAGCTGGTCTTGAAACATTAATAACAAGCTGGTCTTGAAACATTAATAACAAGCTGGTCTGAAACATTAATAACAAGCTGGTCTTGAAACATTAATAACAAGCTGGTCTTGAAACATTAATAACAAGCTGGTCTTGAAACATCAATAACAAGCTGGTCTGAAACATTAGTAACAAGCTGGTCTGAAACAGGACTGTCAGGCCAACAGGACATTAATAACAAGCTGGTCTGAAACATTAGTAACAAGCTGGTCTGAAACATTAATAACAAGCTGGTCTGAAACATTAGTAACAAGCTGGTCTGAAACATTAATAACAAGCTGGTCTGAAACATTAGTAACAAGCTGGTCTGAAACATTAATAACAAGCTGGTCTGAAACATTAACAACAAGCTGGTCTGAAACATTAGTAACAAGCTGGTCTGAAACATTAATAACAAGCTGGTCTGAAACATTAATAACAAGCTGGTCTGAAACATTAGTAACAAGCTGGTCTGAAACATTAGTAACAAGCTGGTCTGAAACATTAGTAACAAGCTGGTCTGAAACATTAATAACAAGCTGGTCTGAAACATTAGTAACAAGCTGGTCTGAAACATTAATAACAAGCTGGTCTGAAACATTAGTAACAAGCTGGTCTGAAACATTAATAACAAGCTGGTCTGAAACATTAATAACAAGCTGGTCTGAAACATTAATAACAAGCTGGTCTGAAACATTAATAACAAGCTGGTCTGGAACATTAATAACAAGCTGGTCTGAAACATTAACAACAAGCTGGTCTGAAACATCAATAACAAGCTGGTCTGAAACAGGACTGTCAGGCCAACAGGCCATTAATAGTTGATATGGCCTGGCTGAGACTAACACACATTGTACCACCGGGCAAACTGAGTTTCACAGAGAGCATTCTGAAGAGGGGCTGCTGCCCCAGATTCTGCCTTGTATCTTAAAGTCCTTCTCCTCTGAGGAACAAGACATCGTTGTGCTTTTGCTGGAGATGATGAATACAAGTGGTGAGGTATTTTGTCTAAAATAATTTAACCTGTTTTTTTGTTGTTGCAATAAATCGATGATTTGGCTTTCAAGTCTGTCTATGAAAATACCCTTGTTGTTACCAATTTAACCAGATCCATGAATAATGAATATTCACTAGTACCGACTAACCTCTAGTAGCAGGTATTATAGAAACTCAACACAAGGTCTCATAAACAATCTCTCAAGCACAAGACAATATGCTAGTGAGTGAGCTAATCTTTATATATCAAGTTAGGTTAACTTGGATCATTTTGCTAGCTAACAAAGCAGAACAGTTGAATGGTTATAAACACACCCTTATGTCTGTCATAGAGCTATCTACATATAGGCACTATAGAGGACCCTACATAGAGCTATCAATATATAGACACTATAGAGGATCCTACATAGAGCTATCTACATAGACACTATAGAGGATCCTACATAGAGCTATCTACATAGACACTATAGAGGACCCTACATAGAGCTATCTACATAGACACTATAGAGGACCCTACATAGAGCTATCTATATATAGACACTATAGAGAACCCTACATAGAGCTATCGACATAGAGACACTATAGAAGACCCTACATAGAGACACTATAGAGGACCCTACATGGAGCTATCCACATAGACACTATAGAGGACCCTATATAGAGCTATCGACATAGAGACACTATAGAAGACCCTACATAGAGATACTATAGAGGACCCTAGGTAGAGTAGTCTACATAGAGACACTATAGAGGACCCTACATAGAGCTATCGACATAGAGACACTATAGAAGACCCTACATAGAGACACTATAGATGACCCTACATAGAGCTATCTACATAGAGACACTATAGAGGACTATAGGAGGAATTTTTCCAACAATTGTTTACAGACAGATAATTTCACTTATAATTCACTGTGTCAATATGACCCATTATGTTGGACCAAACCTCAAAAATAAATAGGGAGTTGAAACTGCTTTTCAGAGAGGAAGATGAAATCTCTCAACTGTTGGTGTGAGGAGGGGGAGGAGCTTCTGAGGGGGAGGGGCTTGGTGTGAGGGGAGGGGCTTGGTGTGTGTAAACCATAGAGGAAGGGGAGAAGCAAGAAGTTTTACTCCAAAATCTGTCCACAATAAGCCCAATGGGTATCTATGGGCTTAATGTGGACCTAAGCCCAGGCCTACAGCCATTACCTTTATATAGTCTCTCCTCCCTTTATAAAGTCCCTCCTCCCTTTATAAGGTCCTCCTCCCTTTATAAAGTCTCTCCTCCCTTTATAAAGTCCCTCCTCCCTTTATAAAGTCCCTCCTCCCTTTATAATGTCCAAGTCCCTCCTCCCTTTATAAAGTCTCTGCTCCCTTTATAAAGGCTCTCCTCCCTTTTTAAAGTCCCTCCTCCCTTTATAAAGTCCCTCCTCCCTTTATAAAGTCCCTCCTCCCTTTATAAAGTCCCTCCTCCCTTTATAAAGTCCCTACTCCCTTTATAAAGTCTCTCCTCCCTTTTTAAAGTCCCTACTCCCTTTATAAAGTCCCTCCTCCCTTTATAAAGTATCTCCTCCCTTTATAAAGTCTCTCCTCCCTTTATAAAGTCCCTCCTCCCTTTATAAAGTCTCTCCTCCCTTTATAAAGTCCCTCCTCCCTTTATAAAGTCTCCTCCCTTTATAAAGTCCCTCCTCCCTTTATAAAGTCCCTCCTCCCTTGATAAAGTCTCTCCTCCCTTTATAAAGTCCCTCCTCCTCCCTTTATAAAGTCTCTCCTCCCTTTATAAAGTCCCTCCTCCCTTTATAAAGTCCCTCCTCCCTTTATAAAGTCCCTCCTCCCTTTATAAAGTCCCTCCTCCCTTTATAAAGTCTCTCCTCCCTTTATAAAGTCCCTCCTCCCTTTATAAAGTCTCTCCTCCCTTTATAAAGTCCCTCCTCCCTTTATAAAGTCTCTCTCCTCCCTTTATAAAGTCCCTCCTCCCTTTATAAAGTCCCTCCTCCCTTGATAAAGTCTCTCCTCCCTTTATAAAGTCCCTCCTCCCTTTATAAAGTCTCTCCTCCCTTTATAAAGTCCCTCCTCCCTTTATAAAGTCCCTCCTCCCTTTATAAAGTCCCTCCTCCCTTTATAAAGTCTCTCCTCCCTTTATAAAGTCTCTCCTCCCTTTATAAAGTCCCTCCTCCCTTTATAAAGTCCATCCTCCCTTTATAAAGTCCCTCCTCCCTTTATAAAGTATCTCCTCCCTTTATAAAGTCTCTCCTCCCTCCCTTTATAAAGTCCCTCCTCCCTTTATAAAGTCCATCCTCCCTTTATAAAGTCCCTCCTCCCTTTATAAAGTCCATCCTCCCTTTATAAAGTCCCTCCTCCCTTTATAAAGTCCATCCTCCCTTTATAAAGTCCCTCCTCCCTTTATAAAGTCCCTCCTCCCTTTATAAAGTATCTCGTCCCTTTATAAAGTCCCTCCTCCCTTTATAAAGTCTCTCCTCCCTTTATAAAGTCCCTAATGTGGTTGAGTGTGGTTGTCTGTATGTGGGGAGGCATTAAACATGGTAGGCCACTTGATTTCAACATCCTTCATAGAACTGCTTATATTATTCATCATATTATTATGCATATTATTAGTCAATTGTGGGAATCAATTAAGATATGCAAAGTTTATATATATATTTATATATATATACAGTACCAGTCAAACATTTGGACACACCTACTCATTCATGGGTTTCTCTTTATTTTTTACTATTTTCAACATTGTAGAATAATAATGAAGACATCAAAACTATGAAATCCTATATGGAATCATGTAGTAACCAAAAAAGTGTTAAAACAAATCAAAATATATTTTATATTTGAGATTCTTCAAAGTAGCCGCCCTTGATGACTGCTCTGCACACTCTTGGTAAATGGAAATGATGCAGACGATGACATTGGTAGAAGCCACACTCCATCTGCACTATTAAAGCTGACCTGCCTTCTAATCAAATATAACAAATACAAGTATTTCTTACCCAGACAGACACAAAACTACAACCTACTGTGTTTAATTCAACCATCTAGACAGACTGCCCGCCCCCCATCCAGACAGACTGCCCACCCCCCATCCAGACAGACTGCCCACCCCCCATCCAGACAGACTGCCCACCCCCCATCCAGACAGATTACCTGCCCCCCATCCAGACAGACAGACAGACTGCCTGCCCCCCATCCAGACAGATTACCTGCCCCCATCCAGACAGACAGACAGACTGCGGCCTGCCCCCCATCCAGACAGATTACCTGCCCCCCATCCAGACAGACTGCCTGCCCCCCATCCAGACAGATTACCTGCCCCCATCCAGACAGACAGACAGACTGCCTGCCCCCCATCCAGACAGATTACCTGCCCCCATCCAGACAGATTACCTGCCCCCATCCAGACAGATTACCTGTCCCCCCATCCAGACAGATTACCTGCCCCCATCCAGACAGACAGACAGACTGCCTGCCCCCCATCCAGACAGATTACCTGCCCCCCATCCAGACAGATTACCTGCCCCCCATCCAGACAGACAGACAGACTGCCTGCCCCCCATCCAGACAGATTACCTGCCCCCCATCCAGACAGACTGCCCACCCCCATCCAGACAGATTACCTGCCCCCATCCAGACAAACTGCCTGCCCACCATCCAGACAGACAGACTACCTGCCCCCATCCAGACAGCGGCCTGTCCCCCCCATCCAGACAGACTGCCCACCCCCCATCCATCCAGACAGACAGATCTAGTTAAACACCAGCCTACCTGATTAAATTCATCACTATCAAGGGCTTGATGATGAGTTGATCATTTAAAATCAGACAGACAGACAGACAGACAGACAGACAGACAGACAGACAGACAGACAGACGGACAGACCCCCATTGATCAGGGACTTGCACCGTATAGCGCTGAATAAGCACATAGCCTAATGCCTGGCTTAAAAGAAACCCATCACCAATATCACACTCACAGAGAGCTTAGTGTAATGCCTAGCCCAGCAAAACACCTTACCCAATATCAACCTGATAATGCCTAGCCCAGCAAAACACCTTACCCAATATCAACCTGATAATGCCTAGCCCAGCAAAACACCTTACCCAATATCAACCTGATAATGCCTAGTCTAACACAACACCTTACCCAATATCAACCTGATAATGCCTAGCCCAGCAAAACACATTACCCAATATCAACCTGATAATGCCTAGCCCAGCAAAACACCTTGCCCAATATCAACCTGATAATGCCTAGTCTAACACAACACCTTACCCAATATCAACCTGATAATGCCTAGTCTAACACAACACCTTGCCCAATATCAACCTGATAATGCCTAGTCTAACACAACACCTTACTCAATATCAACCTGATAATGCCTAGTCTAACACAACACCTTACCCAATATCAGCGTGATAACGCCTGGTCTAACACAACACCTCACCAACAGAGAAACCCATCACGTTCAGATTTAAAAGCTCAACTCTAAGCCAAGTGATTTTCTTTCCTGAGGTAAACCCGTTCCATACGTAGATAGACGTAGTTTCTAGACCTTCATATCAATGCTGTTGATATGTGATTGACAGTTGTTCCGCTGAACAGTAGAATCATGTTCAAACAGTCAGGAAGTGTAATTTGTGAGCGATTGATTTCATCTGGTGGTGATTTCATGGCTCAGCACACACACACACACACACACACACACACACACACACACACACACACACACACACACACACACACACACACACACACACAGTGAGGCAAGGCAGATCTACATGACGTTTAGACTGCATGGACAATCATGTTGGACACAGTCAGCATGGATTTAAAGTGCTGAGTAGAGAAGGACACACGTTAGCATAATCACACCAGATGTTGGTTTAGCTAACATGGTAGCATAATCACACCAAATGTTGGTTTAGCTAACATGGTAGCATATTCACACCAGATGTTGGTTTGGCTAACATGGTAGCATCATCACACCAGATGCTGGTTTAGCTAACATGGTAGCATCATCACACCAGATGTTGGTTTTGCTAACATGGTAGCATCATCACACCAGATGTTGGTTTAGCTAACATGGTAGCATAATCACACCAGATGCTGGTTTAGCTAACATGGTAGCATAATCACACCAGATGTTGGTTTAGCTAACATGGTAGCATAATCACACCAGATGCTGGTTTCTCTAACATGGTAGCATATTCACACTAGATGTTGGTTTAGCTAACATGGTAGCATATTCACACCAGATGTTGGTTTAGCTAACATGGTAGCATATTCACACCAGATGTTGGTTTCTCTAACATGGTAGCATAATCACACCAGATGTTGTTTTTGCTAACATGGTAGCATCATCACACCAGATGTTGGTTTAGCTAACATGGTAGCATATTCACACCAGATGCTGGTTTAGCTAAGATGGTAGCATCATCACACCAGATGCTGGTTTAGCTAACACGGTAGCATCATCACACCAGATGCTGGTTTCTCTAACATGGTAGCATATTCACACTAGATGTTGGTTTAGCTAACATGGTAGCATATTCACACCAGATGTTGGTTTAGCTAACATGGTAGCATATTCACACCAGATGTTGGTTTCTCTAACATGGTAGCATAATCACACCAGATGCTGGTTTAGCTAAGATGGTAGCATCATCACACCAGATGCTGGTTTTGCTAACATGGTAGCATCATCACACCAGATGCTGGTTTAGCTAACACGGTAGCATCATCACACCAGATGCTGGTTTAGCTAACATGGTAGCATAATCACACCAGATGCTGGTTTAGCTAACATGGTAGCATCATCACACCAGATGCTGGTTTAGCTAACACGGTAGCATCATCACACCAGATGTTGGTTTAGCTAACACGGTAGCATCATCACACCAGATGCTGGTTTCTCTAACATGGTAGCATCATCACACCAGATGCTGGTTTAGCTAACATGGTAGCATAATCACACCAGATGCTGGTTTAGCTAACATGGTAGCATCATCACACCAGATGCTGGTTTAGCTAACACGGTAGCATCATCCCACCAGATGCTGGTTTCCTAACAGGTACCATGGAGATAACACTGGGACTATGTTTGCTGAGAGAGTCCTTTCCATTGACTTGACTTGCATTATTTTCATGAGTAAAAAACACTCCAACATACAATGGCTGTCTTTCACACCCGTTGATCCTGTGAAGAGCTGACGTCAACATGCTCCCTATCACACTACCGATGTCTTTATTTGTAGCACACAAGGGGAGTGTAATTCTGTTTCAGTGTGCAGAGGACTCTGCTGCATGAAATCAGTGTTGATTTTTTTCCAGGTAAAAGGCTCATCTGCACAGAGCTGAGACTTCAGCTTTCGGGTTGGCGAGGAGTACAGTTGTGTAACCTTGCATGAGATTGGAAAGATTTACGTAAGCTCCTCAAAAATAATGCCTCAGGGCTTTATCTCAGCGGGCTAACATAGTCCCGTGGTGCACAGGTGACTTGGGTTCAAAACCCAGTCGTTCACAGTGACAGATGACTTGGGTTCAAAACCCAGTCGTTCACAGTTACAGATGACTTGGGTTCAAAACCCAGTCGTTCACAGTTACAGATGACTTGGGTTCAAAACCCAGTCGTTCACAGTTACAGATGACTTGGGTTCAAAACCCAGTCGTTCACAGTGACAGATGACTTGGGTTCAAAACCCAGTCGTTCACAGTGACAGGTGACTTGGGTTCAAAACCCAGTCGTTCACAGTTACAGATGACTTGGGTTCAAAACCCAGTCGTTCACAGTGACAGGTGACTTGGGTTCAAAACCCAGTCGTTCACAGTTACAGATGACTTGGGTACAAAACCCAGTCGTTCACAGTGACAGATGACTTGGGTTCAAAACCCAGTCGTTCACAGTGACAGATGACTTGGGTTCAAAACCCAGTCGTTCACAGTGACAGGTGACTTGGGTTCAAAACCCAGTCGTTCACAGTTACAGATGACTTGGGTTCAAAACCCAGTCGTTCACAGTGACAGGTGACTTGGGTTCAAAACCCAGTCGTTCACAGTTACAGATGACTTGGGTTCAAAACCCAGTCGTTCACAGTGACAGGTGACTTGGGTTCAAAACCCAGTCGTTCACAGTTACAGATGACTTGGGTTCAAAACCCAGTCGTTCACAGTGACAGATGACTTGGGTTCAAAACCCAGTCGTTCACAGTTACAGATGACTTGTCGTTCACAGTGACAGATGACTTGGGTTCAAATCCCAGTCGTTCACAGTTACAGATGACTTGTCGTTCACAGTTACAGATGACTTGGGTTCAAAATCCAGTCGTTCACAGTTACAGATGACTTGTCGTTCACAGTGACAGATGACTTGTCGTTCACAGTGACAGGCAGTAAGACAAGAGAGAAGGAGGCTGTGGGTTTGTGGTGCGACTCCCTAGGGAACTGACAGACATAAGGCCTATCAGCCCTGTGTGTGTGTGTGTGTGTGTGTGTGTGTGTGTGTGTGTGTGTGTGTGTGTGTGTGTGTGTGTGTGTGTGTGTGTGTGTGTGTATCTGCTACCACAGCCTATATGGCTCTGATCAGCACTATCTGTAAAAAGTCACATTTCCCAATCCCTGTGGGAGTCCACCTGTCAATCAGACAAACTGTCCAATCATTGATCTCTGAATTAATGAGGGGGAGGGCATTGAAGGCTGAAGTAAGGGTTTTTCAAGTTTCCCTGTGTGTGTGTGTGTGTGTGTGTGTGTGTGTGTGTGTGTGTGTGTGTGTGTGTGTGTGTGTGTGTGTGTGTGTGTGTGTGTGTGTGTGTGTGTGTGTGTGTGTATTGTATATTGGGAAGAGAGGAGACTTGGCTGACCCCTCTACATTGTGGGGGATTTGCTTATTGGGGAAATGTGCCTACCCTGGATTAGCTGTATATTGGTCCAGAACTTTCCAATCTATATTTATGTTCAATAAAACTGATCAGGTCGTCTTAGACAGATGGAAGAGAAGATACAGACTTCTTCAACAGCCTGTTAGGGGGATCAGAGTCGTTATTTAAAGACACACGGATGGGTCATGTTCATTAGGCAACAAACTGTAGAAAACAAGACTGAAACATGGAGGAACTAACCAGACTTGTCCAATAAGAAATGCTCATTTAACATTTTAAAACATTTTAAAAACGTTTTCCAAGCGTGTCGTTATGAACACTACCTTGATGATGTCTTTGACCTGATGATGACAGTAAAAAATGCTTCCAAAACTTCCTGATGAGGACAGCTTTGCATTTCCCCAAGCTCCCTGTCCGGCCTATCAACTAACAGCACGGTGGTCCTGACTAAGCCAGTTTCAGAAATTACTTCTGTACTGAACTCAAAGTAGCTAATCCTAAACCAAATCCCAGAAAAAAAAACTTTAATGCCAACAGAATGGGAAAAACATCATCTGTCTTTTCTGATTGCTCACTAATAACATATCACCATATGAAATATAATATATAAATATATATATATATCATAATCATATTAAATTTGGCCTTCCTGTGGCTTTATTAAGACGATGCTAACTTTGATGTAGTGTTTCTACTAGGGTTGTGATACCCATATCACAATACATTTTCCATGGCAACAATAAAAACAGGAAGCAGATCAAACTGTTGTCCTTTAAAAACCTGCTGTATGGAACATAGTGTGTGATATAGCCTGGTCGTAAACCTGCTGTATGGAACATAGTGTGTGATATAGCCTGGTCCTAAACCTGCTGTATGGAACATAGTGTGTGATATAGCCTGGTCCTAAACCTGCTGTATGGAACATAGTGTGTGATATAGCCTGTTCCTAAACCTGCTGTATGGAACATAGTGTGTGATAACCTGGTCCTAAACCTGCTGTATGGAACATAGTGTGTGATATAGCCTGGTCCTAAACCTGCTGTATGGAACATAGTGTGTGATATAGCCTGGTCCTAAACCTGCTGTATGGAACATAGTGTGTGATATAGCCTGGTCCTAAACCTGCTGTATGGAACATAGTGTGTGATATAGCCTGGTCCTAAACCTGCTGTATGGAACATAGTGTGTGATATAGCCTGGTCCTAAACCTGCTGTATGGAACTGATATAGCCTGGTCCTAAACCTGCTGTATAGTGTGTGATATAGCCTGGTCCTAAACCTGCTGTATGGAACATAGTGTGTGATATAGCCTGGTCCTAAACCTGCTGTATGGAACATAGTGTGTGATATAGCCTGGTCCTAAACCTGCTGTATGGAACATAGTGTGTGATATAGCCTGGTCCTAAACCTGCTGTATGGAACATAGTGTGTGATATAGCCTGGCTGCTGTATGGTCCAGTGTGTGATAAGCCTGGTCCTAAACCTGCTGTATGGAACATAGTGTGTGATATAGCCTGGTCCTAAACCTGCTGTATGGAACATAGTGTGTGATATAGCCTGGTCCTAAACCTGCTGTATGGAACATAGTGTGTGATATAGCCTGGTCCTAAACCTGCTGTATGGAACATAGTGTGTGATATAGCCTGGTCCTAAACCTGCTGTATGGAACACAGTGTGTGATATAGCCTGGTCCTAAACCTGCTGTATGGAACACAGTGTGTGATATAGCCTGGTCCTAAACCTGCTGTATGTAACAGTCATAACATTGTACAATCATATTATTGTACAGGTCATAACATTGTACAGTCATATCATTGTACAGTCATAACATTGTACAGTCATAACATTGTACAGTCATAACATTGTACAGTCATATCATTGTACAGGTAATAACATTGTACAGTCATAACATTGTACAGTCATAACATTGTACAGTCATATCATTGTACAGTCATATCATTGTACAGTCATAACATTGTACAGTCATAACATTGTACAGTCATAACATTGTACAGTCATAACATTGTACAGTCATATCATTGTACAGTCATATCATTGTACAGTATGCCTTGAACACACTGAAGAAAACAAAACCATTATGAGTACTGTGTTGTCCTGTGTCAATAGAATATAAAGTACTTATTGTTTTGCAAAACCACACAAGTCCAAACTCCACACCACTAACATCAGTATGTGCCCTGGGTCTGGTCTAGCAGATACATCTGTGGCCTGCAGCACACATCTCCATCCCAGTGTGGGCTGGGTCTGGTCTAGCAGATACATCTGTGGCCTGCAGCACACATCTCCATCCCAGTGTGGGCTGGGGCTGGTCTAGCAGATACATCTGTGGCCTGCAGCACACATCTCCCTCCCAGTGTGGGCTGGGGCTAAATCTCTCATACATCTGTGGGTGCAGAACACATCCTCCCAGTGTGGGTTGGGGCTGGTCTAGGTCTACATCTGTGGCCTGCAGCACACATCTCCCTCCCAGTGTGGGTTGGGCTGGTCTAGCAGATACATCTGTGGCCTGCAGCACACATCTCCCTCCCAGTGTGGGTTAGGGTAAATCTCTCACCGTGGTTTAGGGTTAGGGGAGGTCTCCCACCGTGGGTTAGGGGAGGTCTCCCACCGTGGGTTAAGGGAGTTCTCCCACCGTGGGTTAGGGGAGGTCTCCCACCGTGGGTTAGGGAGGTCTCCCACCGTGGGTTAGGGGAGGTCTCCCACCGTGGGTTAGGGGAGGTCTCCCACCGTGGGTTAAGGTTAGGGGAGGTCTCCCAGAGTGGGTTAGGTGAGGTCTCCCAGTGTGGGTTAGGGGAGGTCTCCCACCGTGGGTTAGGGTTAGGGGAGGTCTCCAAGTGTGGGTTAGAGGAGGTCTGTCACACCCTGACCATAGTTTGCTTTGTATGTTTCTATGTTTTGTTTGGTCAGGGTGTGATCTGAGTGGGCATACTATGTTGTGTGTCTAGTTTGTCTGTTTCTGTGTTTGGCCTGATATGGTTCTCAATCAGAGGCAGGTGTTAGTCATTGTCTCTGATTGGGAACCATATTTAGGTAGCCTGTTTGGTGTTGGGTTTTGTGGGTGATTGTCCTTATGTCCTTGTTCTGTCTGTGTTACTTAGCACCAGTATTAGGCTGTTTCGCTTTTCGTGTATCGTTTATTGTTTTTTGTATTTGATTCGTGTTTACTTCGTTTTCATTAAACATGGATCGCAATAGACACGCCGCATTTTGGTCTGACTCTCCTTTGCCTACAGAAAACCGTGACAAGGTCTCCCAGCGTGGGTTAGGGGAGGTCTCTCTCTCTCTCGTTAAAATAAAATATACAAAGTTTCAGTTTCACAAACAACATTCCCTATTCAATCACTAAAGCTATGACTCACACTGCGGAAGTTGGAACATATGATTGGCAAACATTTAGGAAGATCACTCTCACTTTTTGCAGCGGGAGAGAGAGTGTTTCCCAAATGGCCCCCTATTCCCTATATACCGCACTTACTTTAGACCAGGGCCCGTAGTGCACTATGTAGGGAATAAGGTTCTATTTGGGATGCACAAAGAGTCTTGCTGTGCTTTGGTTCTGCTGGACTTAACTCTAATCCACAGTAAAATGCTTCCTCCTCTCTTCTCCTTTTCTTCTCTCTTCTCCTCTCTTCTCCTCTCTTCTCCTCTCTTCGCCTCCTCTCCGGAGGTCTTTCACTGAAGCAAGCTGTCAAAGCTGTTTCACTTTTCAGTCGACAACTTCATTTTCATCCTCTAATCCAGGGAGAAATATCCTGAAAAGTCAACTAAATATGAGGAAGAGGAAGGACAGGTTTTCCATTCAGTCAGCAAGTCTTTTCTCTTCTCTCCTCTTCTCGTGGTCAAGACGACACGTTCAGAACATGTCATTGACAGGCACTGAAATGTGCCTCCACCACAAGCGTGTAAGAAACATGTTATTTACTGTGTCCAAAGAATGTATTTTTCATGCATGAGAAATATCAGTTCACTCTCTTCCCTCCCTCACATGTACACACCTCTCTGGTGGCACGGCACCATCCCACCGCTGACACCAGAGAAGTTATACTATCCACGTGTTTCATGATGTTCAATCACCTAGCCAATGGAGGAGAAACTGCTTTTACAAATCATGACACAGACTTTCACCAATGGGACTTCTCCTCCTCTGAGGTCTTTCAATAACAAGCTGAATAGCTGTTTCACTTTTCAGTCCAACTTCATTTTCATCCTCTAATCCAGGGAGAAATATCCTGTTAAAATCAACTAAATATGAGGAAGAGGAAGGACATGGTTTTCCATTCAGTCAGCAAGTCTTTTCTAGAATCTGAGAGGATCGTGGTCCCACGTTCAGAACATGTCATTGACCATGAAATGTGCCTCCACCACAAGCGTGTAAGAAACATGTTATTTACTTTCCAAGAATGTATTTTTCATGCATGAGAAATATCAGTGCTTCCCTAACCCCTCACATGTACACACCTCTCTGGTGGCCGGCACCATCCCCGCTGACACCAGAGAAGTTATACTATCCACGTGTTCCATGATGTTCAATCACATAGCCAATGGAGGAGAAACTGCTTTTACAAATCATGACACAGACTTTCACCAATGGGACTTTCACTATGATAATAACAAGAGAATAATTGATTGATTAGCCTACATTGCCACCATACACATTCTGTGGTGAAGCTGTTAATATCCCCCCCTCAACCTTCCATACTCCTCTCCCCTTCCATACTCCTCCCCTTTCCATACTCCTCCCCCTTCCATACGCCTCCCCTTCCATACTCCTCTCCCCTTCCATACTCCCCTTCCATACTCCTCCCCCTTCCCATCCCTCCTCCCCCTTCCATACTCCTCCCTTCCCTCCCTCCCCTTCCATAATCCTCCCCTTCCATCTCCCCCCCCCTTCCATACCCTCCCCCTTCCCCTCCCTCCTCCCCCTTCCATCCCCTCCCCCCTCCCATACCTCCCTCCCTCCCTCCCTCCCTCCTCACCCATAATGCCCTATCCCCTCCCCTCCCTCCCCTTCCATACCCCTCCCTCCTCCCTCCCTCCCTCCCCCTCTCCATCCCTCTCCTCCCCTCCCCCCCTCCCTCCCTCCCTCCTCACCCATAATGCTCCTATCCCACTCCCCCTCCCTCCCTCCCCTCCCTCCCCTCCCCCTCCCCCTCCCTCCCTCCCTCCTCACCCATAATGCTCCTATCCCACTTCTCCCTCCCTCCGTCCCTCCCCTCCCCCTTCTCCTCCCTCCCTCTCTCCTCCCCATAATGCTCCCTATCCCTCCCCTCCCTCCCCCTCCCTCCCCCTCCCTCCTCACCCATAATGCTCCTATCCCACTTCTCCCCTCCCTCCCTCCCTCCCTCCATCCCTCCCTCCCTCCCTCCCCCCTCCCCATCCCTCCCTCCCTCCCTCCCTCCCTCCCTCCCTCCCTCCCTCCCCCTCCCTCCCTCCCCCCCTCCTCCATAATGCCCTCCCTCCCTCCCTCCCCCTCCCTCCCTCCCCTCCTCCCTCCCTCCCCCCTCCCTCCCTCCTCCCCTCCCCCCCTCCCCCCCCCTCCCTCCCTCCCTCCCTCCCTCCCCTCCCTCCCTCCCTCCTCCCTCCCTCCCTCCCTCCCCCCCTCCTCCCTCCCTCCCCCCTCCCCTCCCTCCCTCCCTCCCTTCCTCCCTCCTCCCTCCCTCCCTCCCTCCCCCTCCCCCTCCCCTCCCCCCCCTCCCTCCCTCCCCCCTCCCTCCCCCTCCCCCTCCCTCCCTCCCTCCCCTCCTCCCTCCCTCCCTCCCTCCCTCCCCCTCCCCTCCCTCCTCCCTCCCTCCCTCCCCCCTCCCTCCCTCCCCTCCCTCCTCCCTCCCTCCCTCCCTCCCTCCCCTCCCTCCCTCCTCCTCCCCTCCCTCCCCCCCCTCCCTCCCTCCCTCCTCGCTGATGGCTCAGGTCAGGATGAGTTCCTGCACTCAACACTATTGAAACCTAGTGAGTGGCACTAATGGTAGTATGAGACACAGCCTGAGACACAACACAACCGCACTGCTCTTAACAACCTGATGGTGATGCTTCCCCAAACGAACACAAAGCCCACAGCAGCCCCACTCTAAAGGAGTGTCTGTCCTTAGCCGGGTCACAGTAGCCCTGAGCTATACAACCAAATCCCATCATGCATTGCTTCAACGTGGACGTCCTCACGCCATTGGATGATCTCAGCGGCTGCTATCCCACTGCTTGGTAACAGCTTGGTCCAGAAGTAGAGACCGACATCCCAAATGGCACTGTTTGTCCTTTATACTGCATTACTTCACACTGCATAGCGCTCTGGTCGAAAGTAGTGCACTATATAGGGAACAGGGTGCTATTTGAGATGCATCCCCAGGCCCTTTGTCCATAGCACAGCACTCTGTGTGTTGGACCTGGTGAGAGGAGAGGAGAGGAGAGGAGAGAGGGAGGAGAGGAGAGAGAGGAGAGGAGAGGAGAGGAGGGAGAGGAGAGGAGAGGAGAGGAGGGCATTGAGGACAGTTCTGTAATGGTTCCGTTGTCCAGCGAGACCTCCTGTCTTGACCGAGGTGCCCACCAGGCAGAAAGACGACCACTTTAAGTCTTTCATGTTGCCTTTATTCTTTTCTAAGTCTGTCTCTTTCTCCTTATCCTCCCCCCCCTTTCTTTGCTCTTTGTTGGCAGATGAATAAAGTGGATAAAGCCAAGGGCTCCTGGTCTTAATGGGTTCAGTTGTTTTTTATCTTCCTCTTGACGTTATGAAGGATTTGAATTTCATGACCGTTGTTTACCGTCTGAGTTCTAGAATGAGAAAGAAGGCGGAATGCGGAACTTCCATAATTCATAACTTCTGCTCCTTGCCAACCAGCCTGCTATCTCCTTCAGGTATACTGTAATACATAAAGATTCAGACTTTGACCTCTATATCTGACATGAAACATAGCCTCTAAAAAACAAAGTTCTCACCGATGAGTAAAGGAGAGGAACAACAACTTCTTAAATTAACAAAAGCCTCCATATTTATGTACGCCTGTATCTGAAAGACTCAAAACTAAGGACGTTTAAACAGCACGTTTATTGGCATATATCTGTCTAAGGACATACGTCATGCAGAATTGACTTCATCAATGACTTCAGTATAAATAAATAAATCCAATCAGTGCAGAGAAGCGATAAATGAACCATAAGCTGCTGTACAGTAGCTAGCTGATCATCTTTGGGGACTAGTGTGTGATGAAATCAAAGACAGTTCCTGTGTGGCTCAGTTCATAGCAGGCTAACAGTGGGTTTTCACCAACAACCAATTCAGCAGGAGTACTTCCACCCCATTCATTTTAAACCAGGGAACGCAGAGAAATGCAGGGGATTGTGGGAAGGTGAGGGGACGAGAACCCTGCTAGCGTAGCGGTAGAAACAGTTGAGCGCCACTATACTTTATGCAAATTTAAAGCGAAGAGTTGGAGGTGGAGCGAAGCGTTGAGGCGAAGAGTTGGAGGTGGAGCATTGGAGGTGGAGCGTTGGAGGTGGAGCGTTGGAGGTGGAGCATTGGAGGTGGAGCGAAGCGTTGGGGTGAAGAGTTGGAGGTGGAGCGTTGGAGGTGGAGCGAAGAGTTGGAGGTGGAGCGTTGGAGGTGGAGCGTTGGAGGTGGAGCGTTGGAGGTGGAGTGTTGGGGCGAAGAGTTGGAGGTGGAGCGTTGGAGGTGGAGCGAAGAGTTGGGGCGAAGAGTTGGGGCGAAGAGTTGGAGGTGAAGCGTTGGAGGTGGAGCGTTGGAGGTGGAGCGTTGGAGGTGGAGCGTTGGAGGTGGGGCGAAGAGTTGGGGCTGGAGCGTTGGAGGTGGAGCGTTGGAGGTGGGGCGAAGAGTTGGGGAGAAGCGTTGGGGCGAAGAGTTGGAGGTGGAGCGTTGGAGGTGGAGCGTTGGAGGTGGGGCGAAGAGTTGGGGAGAAGCGTTGGGGCGAAGAGTTGGAGGTGGAGCGTTGGAGGTGGAGCGAAGAGTTGGGGCGAAGCGTTGGGGGTGGAGCGTTGGAGGTGGAGCATTGGAGGTGGGGCGAAGAGTTGGGGCGAAGAGTTGGAGGTGGAGCGTTGGAGGTGGAGCGTTGGAGGTGGAGCGAAGAGTTGGGGCGAAGCGTTGGGGCTGAAGAGTTGGAGGTGGAGCGTTGGAGGTGGGGCGAAGAGTTGGGGCGAAGCGTTGGGGCGAAGAGTTGGAGGTGGAGCGCTGGAGGTGGAGCGTTGGAGGTGGAGCGTTGGAGGTGGAGCGAAGAGTTGGAGGGGAAGAGTTGGAGGTGGAGCGTTGGAGGTGGAGCGTTGGAGGTGGAGCGAAGAGTTGGGGGCGAGCGTTGGAGGTGGAGCGTTGGAGGTGGAGCGTTGGAGGTGGAGCGTTGGAGGTGGAGCGAAGAGTTGGGGCGAAGCGTTGGAGGTGGAGCGTTGGAGGTGGAGCGAAGAGTTGGAGGTGGAGCGTTGGAGGTGGAGCGTTGGAGGTGGAGCGTTGGAGGTGGAGCAGTTGGAGGTGGAGCATTGGAGGTGGAGCGTTGGAGGTGGAGCGTTGGAGATGGAGCGAAAAGTTGGGGCGAAGAGTTGGAGGTGGAGCGTTGGAGGTGGAGCGTTGGAGATGGAGCGAACAGTTGGGGCGAAGCGTTGGAGGTGGAGCGTTGGAGGTGGAGCGTTGGAGGTGGAGCGTTGGAGGTGGAGCGTTGGAGAGTTGGAAGCGCGAAGGTGGAGTTGGAGGTGGAGTGAAGCATTGGGGCGAAGAGTTGGAGGTGGAGCGAAGAGTTGGAGGTGGGTTGCGAAAGAGTTGGGGCGAAGAGTTGAAGGTGGAGCGTTGGAGGTGGAGCGTTGGAGGTGGAGAGTTGGAGGTGGAGCGAAGAGTTGGGGCGAAGCGTTGGAGGTGGAGCGTTGGAGGTGGAGCGTTGGAGGTGGGGCTGGAAGAGTTGGGTGGGAGTTGGAAGAGTTGGAGGTGGAGCGAAGCATTGGGGCAAAGAGTTGGAGGTGGAGCGAAGCATTGGGGCGAAGAGTTGGAGGTGGAGCGAAGCATTGGGGCGAAGAGTTGGAGGTGGAGAGAAGCATTGGGGCGAAGAGTTGGGGCGAAGAGTTGGAGGTGGAGCGTTGGAGGTGGAGCGTTGGAGGTGGAGCGAAGCGTTGGGGTGAAGCATTGAGACGAAGCATTGGGACGAAGCATTGCAGGTGGAGCGAAGCGTTGGGACGAAGCGTTGGGACGAAGCGTTGGAGGTGGAGCGAAGCGCTTGAGATGAAGCGAAGCATTGGGGCGAAGCGCTGGGGCGAAGCGTTGGGGCGAAGCGCTGGGGCGAAGCGTTGGGGCGAAGCGCTGGAGGTGGGGCGAAGCGCTGGAGGTGGAGCGAAGCGCTGAGATGAAGCGAAGCATTGGGGCGAAGCGCTGGAGGTGGGGCGAAGCGCTGGGGCAAAACTGTCAAGAGGAGCACCACCTCTGGTCAAAACCCACTGTAAGAGCATGGTACAAGCAATGCCATGGATCACATACATAAATACTAACACATGTATGTCTCTTTGGCTGAACGCCACTGTTACCACATACATAAATACTAACACATGTATGTCTCTTTGGCTGAACGCCACTGTTACATGTAACAGCCCTATACTATTACATTAACTGGCCTTGGAACATTTCTGTGATTTCTGTCCAATGATGATGCTATCCAAGGCAGGTCTACTAACTACAGTCTACAGATCCTCCTATACCTGTACCCAATAACTATAAAATACCACAACTATACTATACTACTACAGTCTACAGATCCTACTATACCTAATAACTATAAACTACTACAACTATACTATACTACTACAGTCTACAGATCCTCATATACCTATACCTAATAACTATAAACTACTACAACTATACTATACTACTACAGTCCACAGATCCTCCTATACCTATACCTAATAACTATAAACTACCACAACTATACTACTACAGTCTACAGATCCTACTATACCTAATAACTATAAACTACTACAACTATACTATACTACTACAGTCGACAAATCCTCCTATAACAATACCTAATAACTATAAAATACCACAACTATACTATACTACTACAGTCTACAGATACTACTATACCTAATAACTATAAACTACTACAACTATACTATACTACTACAGTCTACAGATCCTCATATACCTATACCTAATAACTATAAACTACTACAACTATACTATACTACTACAGTCTACAGATCCTCCTATACCTATACCTAATAACTATAAACTACCACAACTATACTACTACAGTCTACAGATCCTACTATACCTAATAACTATAAACTACTACAACTATACTATACTACTACAGTCGACAAATCCTCCTATAACAATACCTAATAACTATAAAATACCACAACTATACTATACTACTACAGTCTACAGATACTACTATACCTAATAACTATAAACTACTACAACTATACTATACTACTACAGTCTACAGATCCTCCTATACCTATACCTAATAACTATAAACAACTATAACTATACTATACTACTACAGTCTACAGATCCCTGTAGCTACACTATGGAGCTCCTATACCTAATAACTATAAACTACTATAACTATACTATACTACTACAGTCTACAGATCCCTGTACGTTGATGCTCTAGTAGGATGTCCTTGGGATACTAACAGCCAGCCTGTCCAGTGATCACTCATTAATCAACACTGATTACATGTTATTGATCAGGTTGTCCCAGTTGAATAGGTTCAACAGCCTGGAAGAACTGGCAATTGACCCATTGTCAAGTCCCGCCCCAGATGTTTTAAGGCATTTGATTGATTGGCTGACGAACCAATTGCAGCTCTCCGGGTAGATAAAGAGGGTGGGGCTTGACAATGGGTCAATTGACGTGACTGAGACGTGACTGAGCCTACCCCTGCATTAGCCTACCCCTGCATTAGCCTAACCCTGCATTAGCCTACCCCTGCATTAGCCTAACCCTGCATTAGCCTACCCCTGCATTAGCCTACCCCTGCATTAGCCTAACCCTGCATTAGCCTAACCCTGCATTAGCCTACCCCTGCATTAGCCTACCCCTGCATTAGCCTACCCCTGCATTAGCCTAACCCTGCATTAGCCTAACCCTGCATTAGCCTATCCCTGCATTAGCCTAACCCTGCATTAGCCTAACCCCTGCATTAGCCTACCCTGCATTAGCCTAACCCCTGCATTAGCCCAAGCCTAACCCTGCATTAGCCTACCCCTGCATTAGCCTACCCCTGCATTAGCCTACCCCTGCATTAGCCTACCCCTGCATTAGCCTAACCCTGCATTAGCCTATCCCTGCATTAGCCTACCCCTGCATTAGCCTACCCCTGCATTAGCCTAACCCTGCATTAGCCTACCCCTGCATTAGCCTACCCCTGCATTAGCCTACCCTGCATTAGCCTACCCCTGCATTAGCCTAACCCTGCCTGCATCATTTAAGCTGAAAGAAGCCTATCCAACATGGGGAATCTCCCCACCAATTAGAGAGTTCAGCTCAACAAGTTAATGTATCACCTGTATAACCCACTGGTACCTAGTTAATATAAAGGTCTATCATACACTGAAAAAAGGAAGGGATTTAAATGGTTCTTCCTCAACTCTTAAGGTTCCTTGGAGAACTCTTACCCGATAAAGAACCTTAAGTGGGGGGGTTCTTGGCGTGGCATTTATGGTTCTTCAGAATTCTAAAAGGTTCTAGAACTATATGGAAGGATCCAGTTGTGTCCCTTTCATAGAACCCAGCAAATCGGCCAGTGTTAACTAGTGATGGTTTTTCAGTGTAACACACACACACACACACACACACACACACACACACACACACACACACACACACACACACACGTATAGTATTATTCATAGGATGGAGGGGCCAGTCCTGATTCAAGGGCATCTAGTTGTCGTCGGTGCTGTACAACTCATAACGTCTCTGCCAAATAGCACCCTATGCCCTTTATAGTGCACTACTTTAGACCAGAGCCCTATAGGCCGTGGCCAAAAGTAGTGCACTTCATAGGTATTAGGGTGCCATTTCGGAAACATCCAAGGGCATGTTGTCGTACCGCTGTACAACTCATATTCATTAATCTTCAGCTTGACCAAGGTCTTATCATTCAATTAAATTAATGATTCAACGTTATTCATTGCTTTGATTCAAAATGGCATGAACCCTATGAGTCATTTATACAGCTCTATCCAGGAACAGGAGGAGACATGAATCATTTAAAAGGAAATAGGTACAGTGTATGATAATTACAACTGGTTCTAAAACATTTAAAGAAGAGCAAAAATCTCATTGGACGCAATCATATATTTTTTCCAAAGCCAACCTGGGACACACACACACACACACACACACACACACAGTTGAGCAGCATCCTCAAAGCAGAATAAAAAGCCTGCTTAATTAGGCTAAGAGCTTCAGTCGTCAAAAGCTGCATTACTCTGATTGCCAAAGTCCGGTGGTGATGAATCTGTGACACACTGAAATAAAACTATTTCACAATGCACCAGCACCAACCCAGTGGGGACCCATAACGTTCACCGGCACAGTGCTGTTCTGTTAAAATGCTTCTCGTTGTCGTAATAGGCCACCTCTGGCTCTTAGAAGTTAACCTGATAGAAAAGTCAGTCTCTTCTCTTCTGTTTTATATGTCACTGGTGTAGCTCCCACAACACCCACAGCACCCACATCACCCACAGCACCCACAGCACCCACAACACCCACAGCACCCACAGCAACAGCGCCCACAGCACCCACATCACCCACATCACCCACAGCCCACAGCACCCACAGCAACACCCACAGCACCCACACCCACCCACAGCACCCACAGCACCCACAGCACCCACAGCACCCACAAGACGGTGGGGCCCCACGAGCTCTGGGTTCCCACGTCATCTCACACCTATATCTAAATTTTATATATATTTTTTTTAAATAAATCATTTTGAAAGGTAACCCTCCTTTTTAATTTCCACATGTAACAGGTGAACCAGACAGACAATATACACAGAACACAAATATAACCACAACATGCAACAATTACAGCAATGAGGCCCTAATCTATGGATTTCACATGTCTGGGAATACAGGTGTACATACAGTGTCTCCTGACCCCTTCTGTCTCAGCCTCCAGTATTTATGCTGCAGTAGTTCATGTGTCGGGGGGCTAGGGTCAGTCTGTTATATCTGGAGTACTTCTCCTGTCTTATCCAGTGTCCTGTATGAATTTAAGTATTTTGTCTGTCTGTCTGTCTGTCTGTCTGTCTGTCTGTCTGTCTGTCTGTCTGTCTGTCTGTCTGTCTGTCTCTGTCTCTGTCTCTGTCTCTGTCTCTGTCTCTGTCTCTCTCTCTCTCTCTCTCTCTCTCTCGACCTGAGCCCTAGGACCAGGCCTCAGGACTACCTGGCATGATGACTCCTTGTCCCCAGTCCACCTGGCCGTGCTGCTGCTTCAGTTTCAACTGTTCTGCCTGCGGCTAAGGAACCCTGACCTGTTCACTGTGATTACCATTATTTGACCATGCTGGTCATTTATGAACATCTTGGCCATGTTCTGTTATAATCTCCACCCGGCACAGCCAGAAGAGGACTGGCCACCCCTCATAGCCTGGTTCCTCTCTCGGTTTCTTCTTAGGTTTTGGCCTTTCTAGGGAGTTTTTCCTAGCCACCGTGCATCTGCTGTTTGGGGTTTTAGGCTGGGTTTCTGTACAGCACTTTGATATATCAGCTGATGTAAGAAGGGCTTTATAAATACATTTGATTTGATATGTTGGTCACAGATACCTTTAAAAAAAAGGTAGGTGTGTGGATCAGAAAACCAGTCAGTATCTGGTGACCATTTGCCTCATGCAGCGCGACACATCTCCTTCACATAGAGTTAATTAGGCTGCTGATTGTGGCCTGTGGAATGTTGTCCCACTCCTCTTCAATGGCTGTGTGAAGCTGCTGGACATTAGCAGTAACTGGAGAACGCTGTCGTACACGTCAATCCAGAGCATCCCAAATATGCTCATTGGGTGACATGTCTGGTGAGAATGCAGGCCAGGAATTTGAGAAACTTCTAGGAATTGTGTACGGATCCTTGCGACATGGGGCCGTGCATTATCATGCTGAAACATGAGGTGATGGCGGGGGATGAATGGCACGACAATGAGCATCAGGATCTCAGCAAACCGCTCACCCACACAATGCCATATACACAGTCTGCTATCTGCCCGGTACAGTTGACACAGGGATTCATCAGAGAAGAGCACACTTCTCCAGTGTGCCAGTTGCTATCAATGTTGAGCATTTGCCCACTGAAGTTGGTTACAACGCTGAACTGCAGTCAGGTCAAGACCCTGGTGAGGATGACAAGCACGCAGATTAGCTTCACTGAGACGGTTTCTGACCGTGTGTGCGGATGTTCTTCGATTGTGCAAACCCACAGTTTCATCAGCTGTCTGGGTGGCTGGTCTCAGACAAACCCACAGTTTCATCAGCTGTCCGGGTGGCTGGTCTCAGACAAACCCACAGTTTCATCAGCTGTCCGGGTGGCTGGTCTCAGACAAACCCACAGTTTCATCAGCTGTCCGGGTGGCTGGTCTCAGACAAACCCACAGTTTCATCAGCTGTCTGGGTGGCTGGTCTCAGACAAACCCACAGTTTCATCAGCTGTCTGGGTGGCTGGTCTCAGACAAACCCACAGTTTCATCAGCTGTCCGGGTGGCTGGTCTCAGACAAACCCACAGTTTCATCAGCTGTCTGGGTGGCTGGTCTCAGACAAACCCACAGTTTCATCAGCTGTCCAGGTGGCTGGTCTCAGACAAACCCACAGTTTCATCAGCTGTCCTGGCTGGTGAAGAAGTTTCATCAGCTGGATGTGGAGGTTCTGGGTTGTCATGGTTACACGTGGTCTGTGGTTGTGAGGCCAGTTGGACAAACTGCTCAATTCTCTAAAACAACGTTGGAGACAGCTTATGGTAGAGAAATGAACATTCAATTCTCTGGCAACAGCTCTGGTGGACATTCCTTCAGTCAGCATGCCAATTGTACACTCCCTCAAAACTTAAGACATGTGACATTGTGTTGTGTGATAAAACTGCACATTTTAGAGTGGCCTTTTATTGTCTCCCAGCACAAGGTGCACCTGTGTAATTATCAAGCTCTTTAATCAGCTTCTTGATATGCCACACATGTCAGGTGAATGGATTATTTTGGCAAAGGACAAATGCTCACTAACAGGGATGTAAACAAATTTGTGCACAACAATTTGACAGAAATGCTCATGAAACATGGGATCAACACTTTACATGCTTATTTTATATTGTTGTTCAGTATAGTTGTCATACATCTTGTTAGCCTGTTTCTCCGGCGCCGGCGGCAACCCTACCTCGTCCTCCTCACCTAATTGGCTATTAAATCTTTTAAAAAGTTAGGTGAATCAGATCGGACTCGGATGGAGAGTGAGTGCGTTGTTCAAGCTCGTACCAAATTACAGAAGATAACCACATCAGCAAAGCTACCCCCACTTGCTAGTAGGTCTTATGCAGTAGCAGGACTAGACAAGAGACCTCACTGCCCGGCCTGGCAATGACAGTGGCACCTCCTCTTCTTCCTCCCTCCCCCCGAGAATAGTGACAGTTCCTCTAGTGAGATGCCGGCCCCCCACCCTTCTCCTCCTCACAGCTGTCGACTGCCAGAGACCCAGTGGCGCTCATGAGAGCGACCCCCCTTCTGTGGACACTTGTAAATCTACGAGTGATGAGACGGATAGGCCCGACAGCGTGGAGCCTGAGCTCCAATGTGTAATATAATAGGCTACCAGATAAATACTATATACAGCTATAGACAGGCTAGTAGGCCAGACTACAATGTCTGCATAAACAATCCATACGAAACTATTGTTTTGATGGTGGACTGGTTGTATTATTTGTAGTGGGGTGTATTCATGGATACCATGGGATGCCAGGCGAACCCAAAATGTTTTACTAAAAAAAAAAAAAACATAGATCTCTCTGTGTTTCATAAATTTCCTTAAATTCACAAGAGGCTGAATGTACTGCATGTCACAGAAAGCAGCCGATCAAATGAATCAGCGCCCCTCTGTGTCAGTATGTGTAGCGTATCTATCTGACGCTGTCTGGTCAAAAAAAAAAAAGAGTATGACATTGTTGCCAACCGTAGCATTGAATGCTATGGGTGGCCAATCAGCGTTGCTCTAAACTGAGTGAGCTCAGCTGTGAATGGCCCTGGCGCACCAAAAAAAAAAAAAAAAATGCAAAGGGAAGCCAGTTTGGATTTGGCTTCAGACCAATCACATCACATCCAAAGCCAAACTCATTGACAGAAAAAAAACGTATATTGTTTCATCTTGTTGTGTCGTTGTCTTCTGGTGACTAGTCCCAAAATGTAGGAAACATTACCGTGATTGACCATGCTGTAGGACGTGGAACTGTTTGTTCCACCCAATATGTTTTGTGGACTTCACAGATCAAATGTTGCTCCCCGGTTTTGTAATGAAACAAAGGTGCGGTTGAATTTGTTCTGCCACTAACTCTAACTCTATTTCTTGGACGGCACTGTTGGTTAAGGTCTTGTCAGTCTTCTTATCGTCTCGGCCTTTAGGCCTACATATCACGGCGGCAAGGCATATGAACTAACAGCTTACAGAACAAACAGCCTCGTTATTGTTATGTAATTCTACTGTGTTACTTTACATTTCTCCTTTATTTTCTTAACTCTATTTCTTGGACGGCACTGTTGGTTAAGGGCTTGTCAGTAAGCATGTGACAAATAAAATTTGATTTTTATTTGACTAGGCAAGTCAGTTAAGAACAAATTCATATTTTCAATGTGGGCAGAAAGACAGATTTGTACCTTGTCAGCTTGGGGGTTTGAACTTGCAACCTTTCGGTTACTAGTCCAACGCTCTAACCACTAGGCTACCCTGCCGCCCCGAAGTTTAACAACACATAGGTTGTAACATGATAATATATAACATTTGTTCCTGGCCTTATTGCTTTAGTATGCTGTTGCATCGGAAATTCATTTTCACAATCTACAACGTTCGACTTTCTCACTTTAAGTACTGAACAAGTAATTCCATTGTTGCCGAGCAGCCAGCATTCTAAAGATCACTATTGGGCCACCGTCGGCCTATCGGCTTGGTGAAATATAAGCGTTAGGATTAACAGCCCTTAAAGCAAAGCTACAGGCCACTTTACAAGCACAAGCACCACGTAACCTGATAGTTCATGGATAGGCAGCCGCGTTGACGGTCCAGTTTCAGAACCATGGACAGCCATCAGTAGTATATACTTTGTGAGTGGCTGACGCATGAGGTTGTTTTGGTTAGGTAGGGGGGAGGGGGCAGACCTGGGGGCAAACTCAGACCTGGTGGGATTCTGGAGAAACTGCCAGTGGTGTAAGAACATAGTTAGGTAGGGGGTACCTGGTGGGGGGGGGGGGGGGGACCTGGTGGGATTCTGGAGAAACTGCCAGTGGTGTAAGAACCTGGGTCAGGGGGCAAACTCAGACCTGGTGGGATTCTGGAGAAACTGCCAGTGGTGTAAGAACATAGTTAGGTAGGGGGTAGGGGGGGGGGGGGCAAACTCAGACCTGGTGGGATTCTGGAGAAACTGCCAGTGGTGTAAGAACATGGTTAGTAAATGTTTTTCTCTTTTTCTCTGACAAATGAAAGGAAAGGGAATTCTAGCCATAGCCTGATTAGCAATACAGACTTAAAATAGCAGTTGGCGTTTGAAATGAAACTGTCCACATCTGTTCTAAGTAACCAAAAGCAGCAACAGTACTAGAGCCTTAAGCCATATAGCCATCCACCTATAGTGTTAGTGATGAATCTGTCCCGTGTGTCACTATGCAAAACATCCCTCTTTCTCCCTGCTGCACAACATTGCCTGAATTTACAGCTTCCACGCGGGGATCAATAGTGATTTGATTGGTGCCTCATTCAACTTGAAGGTCAGAGCAGAAGATCACGGGTCTGTCCCAAATGGCACCCTATTCCCTATATAGTGCACTACTTTAGACCAGGCTCAGTAGGACTCTGGCACCCTATTCCCTATATAGTGCACTTCTTTAGACCAGGGTCAGTAGGAATCTGGCACCCTATTCCCTATATAGTGCACTGCTTTTGACCAGGGTCAGGAGGACTCTGGCACTATTCACTATACGCAGGATCAATAGGACATATAGTGCACTGCTTTCAATCAGCTTTGGTCTAAAGTAGTGCACTATATTGGTAATTTAAGGGAGCCTTTTGGGGAACGAAACCCACCTCATTTTAGACCATGACGGCCTCCTGTCAGACCTCATCAACATCAAAAACCCTCCTATTGCTTTGTACATTCACTTTCTCACAGCAACTTGTGAATAAAGTGAACGTTCTTGAATCTCGTCTCACAGAGACAGTGATAATTCAAGGGGATTCAACTCCAACGGGTTTTCTAGGCTACTGTAAAATACTTTAACACTGTAACATATTTGATGTGTTTTATGTTGGGGGGTTTTTCGGACTGTTGGGAGATAAGTCCCCCGTTGTGTGCTCAAGGAGATCCAAATAATCAAACAACTTATCAACAATACCTCTCAGCTTGTGGTCTTCTTTAGATGTAAGCACTTCCTGTCTCATTGTTACGTGGCAACATGCTAATAACGTGGTAATTCTAATCAAATGCAGAAATTACCCCTTTAAAAAAAATGCACCCTCTGGCACCGAGGTTTTTAGAAATATAGCCTAACAGTTTCAAATAGTTCAATAGGCATTACATTTACAATTTAACTCGAATAGAAGCAGATAGGCTACAAAACACAATTCAACCTAACAGAAGCATACTCACAAACACAATACTTCTCAGCATCAATATCTTTGAAGGACCCAATCACATTATAGACTACTCTATCTCACCGCAACTAATTAACAAGCATAATCAGACCTTGCAACAACACTTGAGACATAGCAATTATCTCAGCAGCACTTGAGACGTGACACTTACCAAAGACGAGCAATTAATGGGCATTAAAACATATTCTGGAGAACTTTGCTGAACTCAATGGCATTAGAAAAATTCCCGGAGTCAGAGAAGCCTACCTTTTCTGTGTTCTGTGATCTCTTCCTTCCCAGAGACAGTCTTTAGCTGTGACAGTCTTTAGCCTGTCGTTCAACGGTGTCTTACGCACCTGGTAAATAAGGATAATATATTTCCTGTGGCGAAAGTCGATTAAATTGTGGATAAATTGTCGCGTAAGGTTGTACAGTCAAGCCCCTAAAGCTTCAATGATCTTCGCTCCTCACTTCTCTCCCGCATCGCTTCTATCCACACTGCAACTGGCGCTCGAGCGCGGATCATTTAAATACCAGTGACGTCACGAAGGCTCTCATCTCCGGTACCGCGGCTGGGGTCAATTCAGATACACTCTCATCTCCAGTACCAGGGCTGGGGTCAATTCAGATACACTCTCATCTCCGGTACCAGGGCTGGGGTCAATTCAGATACACTCTCATCTCAGGTACCAGGGCTGGGGTCAATTCAGATACACTCTCATCTCCGGTACCAGGGCTGGGGTCAATTCAGATACACTCTCATCTCCGGTACCAGGGCTGGGGTCAATTCAGATACGCTCTCATCGCCGGTACCGGGGCTGGGGTCAATTCAGATACGCTCTCATCTCCAGTACCAGGGCTGGGGTCAATTCAGATTGAAAGCAGTCAGTTCAGATAGGGATTTTTATTCAAAATAAAAACTATTGAAACACTTTTGACATAAATAGCTTCTGCTGTCAGTTTGAAAATAGATGCAGTTTATTTTTCTTCAATTTGTTATTGTTATTTAAAGTAACTTCCTGAAAACGCACATCACAACACGAGAGACAACACAACACTACATAAAGAGATACCTAAAACGGAGACGGGGTCCTGGGATTAAAAATAAAATAAAATAAATTAAACAATATCACGTAATATAACGATAATAATTAATTATAACATCAAAAGATCACCTTGGTTTGGATATGATTATTATATAGTTTGATTAACTCATATCTAAAAAAAAAAAAAAATTAGCATAGAACATTAACATCGGTATAGAAACAAACTGTTGCATATTGTCACAATGAATCAGTTGAGAGATCAATCATCGGTGCAATTCGCTTTGGCTTTAAATGGACTTAAATAACTTTCTTTTCCAAAGGGAATTTAATTTCTGGTGTCAGGGCAGGGATATACAAGCACATTCAAATCACTCATGACAGTGCACTGCATCCAACAAAGGTTTAAACTGGATATGTTAACATATTGTTTTCCGCTTTTCTAAAGACACTGGCATTTATAATATGTAAGAAAAAGTGTGTGTGTGTGTGTGTGTGTGTGTGTGTGTGTGTGTGTGTGTGTGTGTGTGTTTATGGAATTGATGACGTCACTCGATGAGCCCGCCGTTTGCGCAGTATGCTTCCTGGACTTGGTTTGTTTACAACTTCGGAATCGGTTCCCGCTTGTCTTCTCAACAGCAGCTAATCTTTCAAAAACAATCGTCCCCAAAACGTTTTCTATGAAGCGGGGTGACCATGATTAAGACCGAGAAGGTGTTACATTTGAAGAGTTCCCGAGGACGGAAGGTCCGTGTGGTCCGGGAACATTATTTGAGAGAACATGTTCCCTGCTACAGCTCTCTCTGTCAGGCACAATGCGCCAACGGTAAAGTCAGGTTTTACAAAATAAAATACTCTATAAGTCTTCCTTTTGATGTCCGTCACATTTTAGGGAAACGTAAATGTAACATGCTAACTAGCTAAATTACAACAAGGCATAAGGTAAACTATGATGTTTCTCCTTTGTATCACACTGTCACGTGATGTTAGTTGTTACACCGTAACAACACGTGTCACCCTTTTAACAGCTCGTTCCCGAGTACAATAGCAATAAAATAATGATGATGGCCTTTACAGTAAAGGTAGATAAGACGACTTAGACACCTGTGCATAAATGCATATAGCTACGAATAGACGTGGATGTTGTTGACAACAGTGTTGCTGTGTTTGAAAATGATCTCCATCAAGACATGGTAGAGTCTGAACCTGTTCATACCAACAGAGACAGAGTACACCTGCTCAAACACCCTCATCATACACTATCCCTTTTCTAGATTGATTAGTTGACAGATTAACCCTCTCTCTCTCTCTCCCTGTTCTGTCCCAGCAGAGGGCAAGGTGCTGTCTGGAGAGGTGACTCACTATGTGATGCCTGATGCAGGCGTGGCGAGGGACTTTATGGAGATTCTGGAGTTTAGAGAGATCCAGGGGATAGTGTTCACTCAGACTGCCTGCCAGGCTGTCCAACACAGCAGAGGACGCAGGTACAGGAGCTACATGCCTACACCCTACATATAGATAATTACTGTAACACATGTTGAGTAACTCGGCCTTCATACCATTGGTTTTGGGGCAGACAGTAGTAATGAGACATCTACCATTAGTGAGAGGGCAGACAGTAGTAATGAGACATCTACCATTGGTTGGGCAGACAGTAGTGGGGCAGACAGTAATGAGTAATGAGACATCTACCATTGGTGAGAGGGCAGACAGTAGTAATGAGACATCTACCATTAGTGAGAGGGCAGACAGTAGTAATGAGACATCTACAGTAGTAATGAGACATTGGTGTTGGGGCAGACAGCAGTAATGAGACATCTACCATTGACAGTGTTGAGACACCTACCATTGGTGCAGACAGTAGTAATGAGACATCTACCATTAGTGAGAGGGCAGACAGTAGTAATGAGACATCTACCATTGGTGTTGGGGCAGACAGTAGTAATGAGACATCTACCATTAGTGGGGGCAGACAGTAGTAATGAGACATCTACCATTGGTGTTGGGGCAGACAGTAGTAATGAGACATCTACATTTACATTTAAGTCATTGACAGAGGTTGGGGCAGACAGTAGTAATGAGACATCTAACATTAGTGAGAGGGCAGACAGTAGTAATGAGACATCTACCATTGTGTTGGGGCAGACAGTAGTAATGAGACATCTACCATTAGTGTTGGGGCAGACAGTAGTAATGAGACATCTACCATTGGTGTTGGGGCAGACAGTAGTAATGACACCTACCATTGTAATGAGACATCTAACATTAGTGAGAGGGCAGACAGTAGTAATGAGACATCTACCATTGGTGTTGGGGCAGACAGTAGTAATGAGACATCTACCATGAGAGGGCAGCAGACAGTAGTAATGAGACATCTACCATTGGTGTTGGGGCAGACAGTAGTAATGAGACATCTACCATTGCTGAGATATTGGTGTTGGGGCAGACAGTAGTAATGAGACATCTACCATTGTTGTTGGGGCAGACAGTAGTAATGAGACATCTACCATTGGTGTTGGGGCAGACAGTAGTACTGAGATATCTACCATTAGTGAGAGGGCAGACAGTAGTAATGAGACATCTACCATTGGTGTTGGGGCAGACAGTAGTAATGAGACATCTACCATTAGTGAGAGGGCAGACAGTAGTAATGAGACATCTACCATTAGTGTTGGGGCAGACAGTAGTAATGAGACATCTACCATTAGTGAGAGGGCAGACAGTAGTAATGAGACATCTACCATTGGTGTTGGGGCAGACAGTAGTAATGAGACATCTACCATTAGTGGGAGGGCAGACAGTAGTAATGAGACATCTACCATTAGTGAGAGGGCAGACAGTAGTAATGAGACATCTAACATTAGTGAGAGGGCAGACAGTAGTAATGAGACATCTACCATTGGTGTTGGGGCAGACAGTAGTAATGAGACATCTACCATTGGTGTTGGGGCAGACAGTAGTAATGAGACATCTACCATTGGTGTTGGGGCAGACAGTAGTAATGAGACATCTACCATTAGTGAGAGGGCAGACAGTAGAAATGAGACATCTACCATTAGTGTTGGGGCAGACAGTAGTACTGAGACATCTACCATTGGTGTGAGGGAATAGAGTAGCTACACCTCTCCAATGACTATGTCATGAGGACAGAACAGTACACCTCTCCAATGACTATGTCATGGGGACAGAACAGTACACCTCTCCAATGACTATGTCATGGGGACAGAACAGTACTGTCCTACCAAGCAAAATAACAGTAACTGCTCATAGAGTGAAACAGAGAAAAATGACCTCAAGGTCCAGCCAAATGAATTGTAGGCAGATCAGATGTGTTTATCTGTTGTCTTACTACGAGGTTACTTTTTATTCATATTGACCCTGACCTCTGACATGACCTTTAACCCTAGACGGCAGTTACTGCCTTCTTGCTGGGTACACCCACTGGAATACGATTCCACGACAAATAGTTTGACACTTTTATCAGCAAAGAACAATACATAATAGCAAGGTAAAGCATAGACACTGCAGCCCCATAGCTCAGTGACACAGAGGTAAACCGTAGACACTGCAGCCCCATAGCTCAGTGACACAGAGGTAAACCGTAGACACTGCAGCGCCATAGCTCAGTGACACCAAGGTAAACCGTAGACACTGCAGCCCCAAAGATCAGTGACACCAAGGTAAACCATAGACACTGCAGCCCCATAGATCAGTGACACCGAGGTAAACCGTAGACACTGCAGCCCCATAGCTCAGTGACACCAAGGTAAACCGTAGACACTGCAGCCCCAAAGATCAGTGACACCAAGGTAAACCGTAGACACTGCAGCCCCAAAGATCAGTGACACCAAGGTAAACCATAGACACTGCAGGTCATAGCTCAGTGACACCAAGGTAAACCATAGACACTGCAGCCCCAAAGATCAGTGACACCAAGGTAAACCATAGACACTGCAGCCCCAAAGATCAGTGACACCAAGGTAAACCATAGACACTGCAGCCCCATAGATCAGTGACACCAAGGTAAACCGTAGAGACTGCAGCCCCATAGCTCAGTGACACCAAGGTAAACCGTAGACACTGCAGCCCCATAGCTCAGTGACACCAAGGTAAACCGTAGACACTGCAGCCCCATAGCTCAGTGACACCAAGGTAAACCGTAGACACTGCAGCCCCATAGATCAGTGACACCAAGGTAAACCGTAGAGACTGCAGGTCATAGCTCAGTGACACCAAGGTAAACCGTAGAGACTGCAGCCCCAAAGATCAGTGACACCAAGGTAAACCATAGAGACTGCAGGTCATAGCTCAGTGACACCAAGGTAAACCGTAGAGACTGCAGGTCATAGCTCAGTGACACCAAGGTAAACCGTAGAGACTGCAGGTCATAGCTCAGTGACACCAAGGTAAACCGTAGAGACTGCAGCCCCATAGATCAGTGACACCAAGGTAAACCGTAGAGACTGCAGGTCATAGCTCAGTGACACCAAGGTAAACCATAGACACTGCAGGTCATAGCTCAGTGACACCAAGGTAAACCGTAGAGACTGCAGCCCCAAAGATCAGTGACACCAAGGTAAACCATAGAGACTGCAGGTCATAGCTCAGTGACACCAAGGTAAACCGTAGAGACTGCAGGTCATAGCTCAGTGACACCAAGGTAAACCGTAGACACTGCAGGTCATAGCTCAGTGACACCAAGGTAAACCATAGACACTGCAGGTCATAGCTCAGTGACACCAAGGTAAACCGTAGAGACTGCAGCCCCATAGCTCAGTGACACCAAGGTAAACCGTAGAGACTGCAGGTCATAGCTCAGTGACACCAAGGTAAACCGTAGACACTGCAGCCCCAAAGATCAGTGACACCAAGTGACGTGAGGGATGCCAGTTGCTGACGTGAGTGATGCCAGTTGCTGACGTGAGTGATGCCAGTTGCTGACGTGAGTGATGCCAGTTGCTGACGTGAGTGATGCCAGTTGCTGACGTGAGTGATGCCAGTTGCTGACGTGAGGGATGCCAGTTGCTGACGTGAGTGATGCCAGTTGCTGACGTGAGTGAAGCCAGTTGCTGACGTGAGTGATGCCAGTTGCTGACGTGAGGGATGCCAGTT
>NW_027008600.1:0-15000 GCF_036934945.1 Oncorhynchus masou masou
AAGGCTGTGAACGGTCTGAGAAGGGCCTTCTGGGCCATCAAGAGGAACATAAAACTCAACATCCCAATTCAGGTCTGGCAAAACATTCTACTGTAGAACCCATTAATCTGTAGAACCCATTAATCTGTAGAACCCATTAATCTGTAGAACCCATTCATCTGTAGAGCCCATTGCCCTTTATGGTTGTGAGGTCTGGGGTCCGCTCACCAACCAATTATTCACTAAATGGGAAACCCAATATAGATTCTGCAGAATTCTGCCAAAATATCAAATGAACACCAAATAATGCAGAGCAGAATTAGGCCGATACCCGCTAGTTAACAAAATCCAGAAGAGAGCTGTTCAATTCTACAACCACCTAAAAGGAAGAGATGCCCACACATGTCCACCACAGAGCCATCACCTACAGAGAGAGGAACCTGGAGAAGAGTCCCCTAAGCAAGCTGGTCCTGGGGCTCTGTTCACAAACACACCCCACAGAGCCCCAGGACAGCAGCACAATTAGACCCAACCAAATCATGAGAAAACAAAAAGATAATTACTTGACACACTGGAAAAAAATCAACCAAATAACTGAGCAAACTAGAACACTATTTGGCCCTAAACTGAGGGTACACAGCGGCAGAATACCTGACCACTGTGACTGACCCAAACTTAAGAAAAGCTTTGACTATGTACAGACTCAGTGAGCATAGCCTTGCTATTGAGAAAGGCCGCCGTAGGCAGACATGGCTCTCAAGGGAAGACAGGCTATGTGCTCACTGCCCACAAAATGAGGTGGAAACTGAGCTGCACTTCCTAACCTCCTGCCCAATGTATGACCATATTAGAGAGACATATTTCCCTCAGATTACACAGATCCACAAAGAATTAGAAAACAAATCAAACATTGGTAAACTCCCATATCTACAGTGTGACATCACAGCAGCGAGATGTGTGGCCCGTTGCCATGACAAAAGGGAAACCAGTGGAACACAAACAACATTGTAAATAACAACAATATGTATATGTTTATTTATCTAACCCCACTATTCATACTACAACTATTTACACGTTGCTAAAATGATTGAAATGTCTATATATATTTTTAAGTGCAATATTTATTGTTAAATTCTAATAGTTTGTTGTTAATGTTGTTTTGTGTCTTTTCACTTCTGTTAATAGTTTATTTCACTTTCTTTGGAAATATAAACACATGTTTTCCATGCCAATAAAGGCCCACTGAGTTGAGAGGAGGCCCACTGAGTTGAGAGGAGGCCCACTGAATTGAGAGGAGGCCCACTGAATTGACGGGAGGCCCACTGAATTGACAGGAGGCCCACTGAGTTGAGAGGAGGCCCACTGAATTGAGAGGAGGCCCACTGAATTGAGAGGAGGCCCACTGAATTGAGAGGAGGCCCACTGAATTGAGAGGATGCCCACTGAGTTGAGAGGAGGCCCACTGAATTGAGAGGAGGCCCACTGAATTGAGAGGAGGCCCACTGAATTGACGGGAGGCCCACTGAATTGACAGGAGGCCCACTGAATTGAGAGGAGGCCCACTGAATTGAGAGGAGGCCCACTGAATTGACAGGAGGCCCACTGAATTGACAGGAGGCCCACTGAGTTGAGAGGAGGCCCACTGAGTTGAGAGGAGGCCCACTGAGTTGAGAGGAGGCCCACTGAGTTGAGAGGAGGCCCACTGAGTTGAGAGGAGGCCCACTGAATTGAGAGGAGAGTACACAGTCATTAGCCCTCTCTGGGCTCAATTACCTGGAACATCCAGGGGAGCATCTAGGGGGGGGGACACATGTTACAACCAGCAGTGTATAAACCTTCCTCAGGTCTCCATATCTAACTCCTGCAGCAGACACCGGTCCTTCCAGACAGTCCTGGAACACAATGTCTATCTAAATAGATCGCTAAGTTGTTTAGACTCATAACAGTCAATAGTATCTAGAGTCTGGACTCTGGACCACTAAGTTGTTTAGACTCATAACAGTCAATACTATCTAGACTCTGGACCGCTAAGTTGTTTAGACTCATAACAGTCAATACTCTCTAGAGTCTGGACCGCTAAGTTGTTTAGACTCATAACAGTCAATACTATCTAGAGTCTGGACTCTGGACCGCTAAGTTGTTTAGACTCATAACAGTCAATACTATCTAGAGTCTGGACTCTGGACCACTAAGTTGTTTAGACTCATAACGTCAATTAATACCCTGGTAGTTGGTGTTTGGTAGTTGGTGTTTGGGACCACTAAGTTGTTTAGTTTAACGTAGTTAGTGTTTGGTAGTTAGTGTTTGGTAGTTGGTGTTTGGCAGTTGGTGTTTGGCAGTTGGTGTTTGGCAGTTGGTGTTTGGTAGTTGGTGTTTGGTAGTTAGTGTTTGGCAGTTGGTGTTTGGCAGTTGGTGTTTGGCAGTTGGTGTTTGGTAGCTTGGTGTTTGGTAGCTGGTGTTTGGCAGTTGGTGTTTGGCAGTTGGTGTTTGGCAGTTGGTGTTTGGCAGTTGGTGTTTGGCAGTTGGTGTTTGGCAGTTGGTGTTTGGCAGTTGGTGTTTGGCAGTTGGTGTTTGGTAGTTGGTGTTCGATGGTTTGCATTCTTACGTTCTTCATCTTGAATGACTCTTCCTCCAGTCTCTCGACAGCCAGGATATTCTCTATAGGGATTCTGCAGAGAGCGCCCTCACCTGGAGAAAACAATGTACTGCATCAGACACCAGAACAAACAGCTGTGTGTTTGTGTGCGTGTGTGTGTGGGTGTATTGGATGGTTTTCTCCCATTGCAGCTTAGCTTTGATTCCTGTTCACAAAGTTAATCATCAACACGATGAATCAACACACTGACTCTGTCTTTGGCCGTAATATAGAGGCGTCACTACAGACCCAGGGCTCGATCCCGGTCTGTATCACAACCGGCCGTGATCGGGAGTTCCATAGGGCGGTGCACAATTGGCCCAGTGTCGTCTGGGTTAGGGGAGGGGGGGGGGTTTACAAGTAGGCCATCATTGTAAATAAGAATTTGTTCGTAACTGACTTGATTAGTTAAATAAAGGTTAAATAAAATAGAGGATGTTGTTCCTACTGTGATCATTAGAACCCAAAACCAGATGGCAGCGCAAACCAACGCATTTAACCACGGTGAGGGACTGGAAACATGGACGAGTACAAACAGACAATCAAACAGGCAAAGATATATTATAGGGTCAAAGTGGAGTCGCAATTGTCAGGGACTCCAGAAAGTCCTGGATTATAAAAGAAAAACCAGCCAAGACGCGGACACAGACGCCTCACAGCCAGACAAGCTGAACACCTTTATCACCCCCCTTCGAGGAAAACAACTCACAGTCACCGACGTGGGCCCCCGCTGCTCACGAGGACCGAATCAAATCAAATCCAATGTTATTTTCAGGCTCCAGATCTCTGTAGCCGACGTGAGTAGAACATTCAAGCGTGTTAACCCTCGCAAGGCTGCCGGCCCGGGCGGCATCCCAAGCCGCGTTTTCAGAGCAACTGGCTGGAGTTTTTACCAACATCCCAGTCTGCTGTCCCCACTTGCTTCAAGATGGCCACCATTGTTCCTGTACCCAAGCAAGCTGAACTAAGTGACTATCGCCCTGTAGCACCGACTTCTGTCGTCATGAAGCGCTTTGAAAGGCGAGAATCTCCACCACACACGACACACTTGACCCACTATAATTTTCATGCTGCCCCAACGTTGACTCCCTCTGCTGGGAGGACACAGGCTGGGCACCCCGACGCTGATGGCTCCAAGTAGAGGTAACTAGGGGAGCGTGCCAACCAGCCGTGCAGGCCACATAAAGGGAGAGACAGGCACGGCGTCTGAGGAGAAGGACCGAGCAGAACCTCAGTTATTTTGTTATGTTTATTTTGTTTCCAAGTAAAGTCAGGTTTTCTGACTAGAAACTCCCCGTCTCTGTGTTCATCTCTGCAAACTCAACCCAACACCCCATGGTTTACCACACGGGGGGTATTTGGAAATAGCCCCAACCCCCACGGTTTACCACACGGGGGGGGTATTTGGAAACAGCCCCAACACCCATCGGTTTACCACACAGGGGGGTATTTGGAAATAGCCCCAACCCCCCACGGTTTACCACACGGGGGGTATTTGGAAATAGCCACAACACCCCACGGTTTACCACACGGGGGGGTATTTAGTGGATACCAACTAACTACACCTCTATGACACACAGTGGATACCATCTAACTACACCTCTATGACACACAGTGGATACCATCTAACTACACCTCTATAACACACAGTGGATACCATCTAACTACACCTCCATAACACATAGTGGATACCATCTAACTACACCTCTATAACACATAGTGGATACCATCTAACTACACCTCTATAACACACGGTTGATACCATCTAACGACACCTCTATAACACATAGTGGATACCATCTAACGAGACCTTGAGCACCCTGACAGACCAGACGTAGAACCAGGCCTGACAGACCAGACGTAGAACCAGGCCTGACAGACCAGACGTAGAACCAGGCCTGACAGACCAGACGTAGAACCAGGCCTGACAGACCAGACGTAGAACCAGGCCTGACAGACCAGACGTAGAACCAGGCTTGACAGACCAGACGTAGAACCAGGCCTGACAGACCAGACGTAGAACCAGGCCTGACAGACCAGACATAGAACCAGGCCTGACAGACCAGACGTAGAACCAGGCCTGACAACCCGTAGAGGAGCCCCCACAAACCTCCAGCCGTTACCTTTGGACTGGAGAACAGTAGGCTGGCTACACCTACCTTTGGTTTTGTGGTAGGTAAACTCATGGTTCGTGAGGCGAAACCACCTCTTCTTGAAGTTCTTCATCCCAAAACGGTTCCTCCCCTGGGCTCGCTTGATCATGAACCTGGAGAGAAGAAGAAATTAGTGACTGACTGAAGGAGGAAGCGAACGCCAGGAGAGATAAACAGACAGAGAGGTCTTCAGAGAAACACACAAGGTGAAGGACAGGCAGTAGTGAGTCTGGGGCCTGATCCAATACCACTGTAGAGATACCAGGTTATATAGGTTCAGTAGTGGGTCTGGGGCCTGATCCAATACTACTGTAGAGATACCAGGTTATATAGGTTCAGTAGTGAGTCTGGGGCCTGATCCAATACCACTGTAGAGATACCAGGATATATAGGTTCAGTAGTGAGTCTGGGGCCTGATCCAATACCACTGTAGAGATACCAGGTTATATAGGTTCAGTAGTGAGTCTGGGGCCTGATCCAATACCACTGTAGAGATACCAGGTTATATAGGTTCAGTAGTGGGTCTGGGGCCTGATCCAATACCACTGTAGAGATACCAGGTTATATAGGTTCAGTAGTGAGTCTGGGGCCTGATCCAATACTACTGTAGAGATACCAGGTTATATAGGTTCAGTAGTGAGTCTGGGGCCTGATCCAATACTACTGTAGAGATACCAGGTTATATAGGTTCAGTAGTGAGTCTGGGGCCTGATCCAATACTACTGTAGAGATACCAGGTTATATAGGTTCAGTAGTGAGTCTGGGGCCTGATCCAATACCACTGTAGAGATACCAGGTTATATAGGTTCAGTAGTGAGTCTGGGGCCTGATCCAATACCACTGTAGAGATACCAGGTTATATAGGTTCAGTAGTGAGTCTGGGGCCTGATCCAATACCACTGTAGAGATACCAGGTTATATAGGTTCAGTAGTGAGTCTGGGGCCTGATCCAATACCACTGTAGAGATACCAGGTTATATAGGTTCAGTAGTGAGTCTGGGGCCTGATCCAATACCACTGTAGAGATACCAGGTTATATAGGTTCAGTAGTGGGTCTGGGGCCTGATCCAATACCACTGTAGAGATACCAGGTTATATAGGTTCAGTAGTGAGTCTGGGGCCTGATCCAATACCACTGTAGAGATACCAGGTTATATAGGTTCAGTAGTGAGTCTGGGGCCTGATCCAATACCACTGTAGAGATACCAGGTTATATAGGTTCAGTAGTGGGTCTGGGGCCTGATCCAAAACCACTGTAGAGATACCAGGTTATATAGGTTCAGTAGTGAGTCTGGGGCCTGATCCAATACTACTGTAGAGATACCCCAGTGTTATATAGGTTCAGTAGTGGGTCTGGGGCCTGATCCAATACCACTGTAGAGATACCAGGTTATATAGGTTCAGTAGTGAGTCTGGGGCCTGATCCAATACCACTGTAGAGATACCAGGTTATATAGGTTCAGTAGTGAGTCTGGGGCCTGATCCAATACCACTGTAGAGATACCAGGTTATATAGGTTCAGTAGTGAGTCTGGGGCCTGATCCAATACCACTGTAGAGATACCAGGTTATATAGGTTCAGTAGTGAGTCTGGGGCCTGATCCAATACCACTGTAGAGATACCAGGTGATATAGGTTCAGTAGTGAGTCTGGGGCCTGATCCAATACCACTGTAGAGATACCAGGATATATAGGTTCAGTAGTGAGTCTGGGGCCTGATCCAATACCACTGTAGAGATACCAGGATATATAGGTTCAGTAGTGGGTCTGGGGCCTGATCCAATACTAAACCCCTCTGTGTTCTCTCTCTTACCCCCAACCCCCCAGTGTTACCCCCTGTGTTCTCTCTCTTACCCCTAACCCCCTCAGTGTTACCCCCTGTGTTCTCTCTCTTACCCCCAACCCCCTCAGTGTTACCCCCTGTGTTCTCTCTCTCTTACCCCTAACCCCCTCAGTGTTACCCCCTGTGTTCTCTCTCTTACCCCTAACCCCCAGTGTTACCCCCTGTGTTCTCTCTCTTACCCCCAACCCCCTCAGTGTTACCCCCTGTGTTCTCTCCACTCTTACCCCTAACCCCCAGTGTTACCCCTGTGTTCTCTCTCTCTTACCCCTAACCCCCTCAGTGTTACCCCTGTGTTCTCTCCACTCTTACCCCTAACCCCCTCAGTGTTACCCCCTGTGTTCTCTCTCTCTTACCCCTAACCCCCCAGTGTTACCCCCTATGTTCTCTCTCTTACCCCCAACCCCAGTGTTACCCCTGTGTTCTCTCTCTTTACCCACTACCCTGACAGTGTTTACCCCCTGTGTTATCTCTCTTATCCTAACCCCTCAGTGTTACCCCTGTGTTCTCTCTTACCCCCAACCCCTCAGTGTTACCCTCTGTGTTCTCTTCTTACCCCTAACCCCTCAGTGTTACCCCCTGTGTTCTCTCTCTTACCCCCAACCCCTCAGTGTTACCCCCTGTGTTCTCTCTTACCCACTACCCCCTCAGTGTTACCCCCTGTGTTCTCTCTCTTACCCCCAACCCCCCAGTGTTACCCCCTCCGTTCCACTCACCCCCAACCCCCCAGTGTTACCCCCTCTGTTCTCTCTCTTACCCCCAACCCCCCAGTGTTACCCCCTGTGTTCTCTCTCTCTTACCCCCAACCCCCAGTGTTACCCCCTGTGTCTCTCTCCTTACCCTAACCCCCCTCAGTGTTACCCCCTGTGTGTCTCTCTTACCCTGATAACCCCCTCAGTGTTACCCCCTGACAGCTCTCTCTTACCCTCTTTCAGCATGATGGGAGTCTCGATACTCTTCTGGTTCCATCTCCCTGACACCAGATTAGGTCCAGGAACTACAGACAGACAGAGGGCGCATCTCAAATTTACATTTGACATTTTAGTCATTTTAATAGACTCTCTGATCCAGAGCAGCCTTAGGGAGCAATTATCTTTACGTGCCTTGCTCAAGGGCACATCGGCAGATTTTTCACCTAGTCATCTCGGGGATTTGAACAGGTGACCTTTCAGGCTACTGCACAACGCTCTGAAATCGCTTCTGCTACCTCTGCCAAATCACACCCTATTCACTATGTAGTGCACTACTTCTGACCAGAGCCGGGAGGAACATCCCCTCCGCCACACAGACTATCAACACGGGGCCCCCCAGGGGTGTGTGCTTAGCCCCCTCCTGTAACCACTGTTTACCCACAACTGTGTGGCCATGCACGACAACTCCATCATCAAATATGCTGGACGGACGACGGTGGTAGGGCCTGATCACCGACAGGGAGGAGACAGCCAATAGGGAGGAGGGAGGAGACCTGGTGGTAGGCCTGATCACCAACAGGGAGGAGACAGCCTATAGGGAGGAGGGAGGAGACCTGGTGGTAGGGCTTGTTCACAGACAACGATGAGACAGCCTATAGGGAGGAGGGAGGAGACCTGGTGGTAGGCCTGATCACCGACAACGATGAGACAGCCTATAGGGAGGAGGGAGGAGACCTGGTGGTAGGGCCTGATCACCGACAGGGAGGAGACAGCCTATAGGGAGGAGGGAGGAGACCTGGTGGTAGGGCTTGTTCACCGACAGCGATGAGACAGCCTATAGGGAGGAGGGAGGAGACCTGGTGGTAGGCCTGATCACCGACAACGATGAGACAGCCTATAGGGAGGAGGGAGGAGACCTGGTGGTAGGGCCTGATCACCGACAGGGAGGAGACAGCCTATAGGGAGGAGGGAGGAGACCTGGTGGTAGGGCCTGATCACCAACAACGATGAGACAGCCTATAGGGAGGAGGGAGGAGACCTGGTGGTAGGGCCTGATCACCAACAGGGAGGAGACAGCCTATAGGGAGGAGGGAGGAGACCTGGTGGTAGGGCCTGATCACCAACAGGGAGGAGACAGCCTATAGGGAGGAGGGAGGAGACCTGGTGGTAGGGCCTGATCACCAACAGGGAGGAGACAGCCTATAGGGAGGAGGGAGGAGGTCAGAGACCCTGACAGTGTGGTGCCATGACAACAACCTCTCTCTCAACGTCAGCAAGCTGATGGTGGACTACAGGAAACGGTGGGAGGATTCACCCCCCCCCCCCACCCCGTCGACGGAGCCGCAGAGGAGAGGGTCGGCTGGTCAGTACCAGAACCTTAGAGCTCTCATTCAGACCACTGGGGGCTGGTCAGTACCAGGACCTTAGAGCTCTCGCTCTGATCACTGGGGGCTGGTCAGTAGCAGGACTATAGAGCTCTCGTTCTGATCACTGGGGGCTGGTCAGTACCAGAACCTTAGAGCTCTCATTCAGATCACTGGGGGCTGGTCAGTACCAGGACCTTAGAGCTCTCGCTGATCACTGGGGGCTGGTCAGTACCAGGACCTTAGAGCTCTCGTTCTGATCACTGGGGGCTGGTCAGTAGCAGGACTACAGAGCTCTCATTCAGACCACTGGGGGCTGGTCAGTAGCAGGACCTTAGAGCTCTCATTCTGACCACTGGGGGCTGGTCAGTACCAGGACCTTAGAGCTCTCATTCTGACCACTGGGGGCTGGTCAGTACCAGGACCTTAGAGCTCTCATTCTGACCACTGGGGGCTGGTCAGTAGCAGGGCCTTAGAGCTCTCATTCAGACCACTGGGGGCTGGTCAGTACCAGGACCTTAGAGCTCTCATTCAGACCACTGGGGGCTGGTCAGTACCAGGACCTTAGAGCTCTCATTCTGACCACTGGGGGCTGGTCAGTACCAGGACCTTAGAGCTCTCGTTCTGAACACTGGGGGCTGGTCAGTACCAGGACCTTAGAGCTCTCATTCAGACCACTGGGGGCTGGTCAGTACCAGGACTATAGAGCTCTCATTCAGACCACTGGGGGCTGGTCAGTAGCAGGACTATAGAGCTCTCGTTCAGACCACTGGGGGCTGGTCAGTACCAGAACCTTAGAGCTCTCATTCAGACCACTGGGGGCTGGTCAGTACCAGGACTATAGAGCTCTCATTCAGACCACTGGGGGCTGGTCAGTACCAGGACCTTAGAGCTCTCATTCAGACCACTGGGGGCTGGTCAGTACCAGGACCTTAGAGCTCTCATTCAGACCACTGGGGGCTGGTCAGTACCAGGACTATAGAGCTCTCATTCAGACCACTGGGGGCTGGTCAGTAGCAGGACTACAGAGCTCTCATTCAGACCACTGGGGGCTGGTCAGTAGCAGGGCCTTAGAGCTCTCATTCAGACCACTGGGGGCTGGTCAGTAGCAGGACTATAGAGCTCTCATTCAGACCACTGGGGGCTGGTCAGTAGCAGGACTATAGAGCTCTCATTCTGATCACTGGGGGCTGGTCAGTAGCAGGACTATAGAGCTCTCATTCAGACCACTGGGGGCTGGTCAGTAGCAGGACCTTAGAGCTCTCATTCTGATCACTGGGGGCTGGTCAGTAGCAGGACTACAGAGCTCTCATTCTGACCACTGGGGGCTGGTCAGTAGCAGGACCTTAGAGCTCTCGTTCTGAACACTGGGGGCTGGTCAGTACCAGGACCTTAGAGCTCTCATTCTGATCACTGGGGGCTGGTCAGTACCAGAACCTTAGAGCCCTCATTCAGACCACTGGGGGCTGGTCAGTACCAGGACCTTAGAGCTCTCATTCTGATCACTGGGGGCTGGTCAGTACCAGAACCTTAGAGCTCTCATTCAGACCACTGGGGGCTGGTCAGTACCAGAACCTTAGAGCTCTCATTCTGATCACTGGGGGCTGGTCAATAGCAGGACCTTAGAGCTCTCATTCTGATCACTGGGGGCTGGTCAGTACCAGGACCTTAGAGCTCTCATTCAGACCACTGGGGGCTGGTCAGTACCAGAACCTTAGAGCTCTCATTCTGAGCACTGGGGGCTGGTCAGTACCAGGACCTTAGAGCTCTCATTCAGACCACTGGGGGCTGGTCAGTACCAGGACCTTAGAGCTCTCATTCTGATCACTGGGGGCTGGTCAGTAGCAGGACTACAGAGCTCTCATTCAGATCACTGGGGGCTGGTCAGTACCAGAACCTTAGAGCTCTCATTCTGATCACTGGGGGCTGGTCAGTACCAGGACCTTAGAGCTCTCATTCAGATCACTGGGGGCTGGTCAGTACCAGAACCTTAGAGCTCTCATTCAGACCACTGGGGGCTGGTCAGTAGCAGGTACTTAGAGCTCTCGTTCTCCCCGCCACAGAGACTCACGTTCTTCACAGCGTCGCCATACTTCTGCTCGTTGAAGTAATCGTAGAAGGCCGCCATGTAAGTCTCTTTAAAACTGGCTGATTTGGACTTGGCCAGGCTACCCAGGGTCTGGATGGTCTTTGAGATGAGGGTGAGGGTCCGAGACGTGGCGGGGTCCTGAGGAGGAGACTGAGGTTAGAACACTACCGACACGCAACATACTAACACACTGTGACCCACAACATACTAACACTATCGACACGCAACATACTAACACACTGTGACCCACAACATACTAACACACTGTGACACGCAACATACTAACACACTGTGACCCACAACATACTAACACACTGTGACCCACAACATACTAACACACTGTGACCCACAACATACTACACACTGTGACCCACAACCTACTAACACACTGTGACCCACAACATACTAACACACTGTGACCCACAACATACTAACACTACCGACACACAACATACTAACACACTGTTAACCACAACATACTAACACTACCGACACGCAACATACTAACACACTGTGACCCACAACATACTAACACACTGTGACCCACAACATACTAACACACTGTGACCCACAACATACTAACACACTGTGACCCACAACATACTAACACACTGTGACCCACAACATACTAACACACTGTGACCCACAACATACTAACACACTGTGACCCACAACATACTAACACACTGTCACCCACAACCTACTAACACACTGTCAACCACAACATACTACACACTACCGACACACAACATACTAACACACTGTGACCCACAACATACTAACACACTGTGACCCACAACATACTAACACTGTGACCCACAATCTACTAACACACTGTGACCCACAACATACTAACACACTGTGACCCACAACATACTAACACACTGTGACCCACAACATACTAACACACTGTGACCCACAACATACTAACACACTGTGACCCACAACATACTACACACTGTGACCCACAACATACTATACACTGTGACCCACAACATACTACACACACTGTGACCCACAACATACTAACACACTGTGACCCACAACATACTAACACACTGTGACCCACAACATACTAACACACTGTGACCCACAACATACTAACACACTGTGACCCACAACATACTAACACACTGTGACCCACAACATACTAACACACTGTGACCCACAACATACTAACACACTGTGACCCACAACATACTAACACACTGTGACCCACAACATACTAACACACTGTGACCCACAACATACTACACACTGTGACCCACAACATACTAACACACTGTGACCCACAACATACTAACACACTGTGACCCACAACATACTAACACACTGTGACCCACAACATACTAACACACTGTTAACCACAACATACTAACACACTGTGACCCACAACATACTAACACACTGTGACCCACAACATACTACACACTGTGACCCACAACATACTAACACACTGTGACCCACAACATACTAACACACTGTGACCCACAACATACTAACACACTGTGACCCACAACATACTAACACACTGTGATCCACAACATACTAACACACTGTGACCCACAACATACTAACACACTGTGACCCACAACATACTAACACACTGTGACCCACAACATACTAACACACTGTGACCCACAACATACTAACACACTGTGACCCACAACATACTAACACACTGTGACCCACAACATACTAACACACTGTGACCCACAACATACTAACACACTGTGACCCACAACATACTAACACACTGTGACCCACAACATACTAACACACTGTGACCCACAACATACTAACACACTGTGACCCACAACATACTAACACACTGTGACACACAACATACTAACACACTGTGACCCACAACATACTAACACACTGTTAACCACAACATACTAACACACTGTGACCCACAACACTGTGACCCACAACATACTATCACACTGTGACCCACAACATACTAACACACTGTTAACCACAACATACTAACACACTGTGACCCACAACATACTAACACACTGTTAACCACAACATACTAACACACTGTGACCCACAACATACTAACACACTGTGACCCACAACATACTAACACACTGTGAACCACAACATACTAACACACTGTTAACCACAACATACTAACACACTGTTAACCACAACATACTAACACACTGTTAACCACAACATACTAACACACTGTGGCCCACAACATACTAACACACTGTGACCCACAACATACCAACACACTGTGACCCACAACATACTAACACACTGTTAACCACAACCTACCAACACACTGTGACCCACAACATACTAACACACTGTTAACCACAACATACCAACACACTGTTAACCACAACATACTAACACACTGTTAACCACAACATACTAACACACTGTGACCCACAACATACTAACACACTGTTAACCACTGTTAACCACAACATACCAACACACTGTTAACCACAACATACTAACACACTGTTAACCACAACATACTAACACACTGTGACCCATAACATACTAACACACTGTGACCCACAACATACTAACACACTGTGACCCACAACATACCAACACACTGTGACCCACAACATACTAACACACTGTTAACCACAACCTACCAACACACTGTGACCCACAACATACTAACACACTGTTAACCACAACATACCAACACACTGTTAACCACAACATACTAACACACTGTTAACCACAACATACTAACACACTGTGACCCACAACATACTAACACACTGTTAACCACAACATACCAACACACTGTTAACCACAACATACTAACACACTGTTAACCACAACATACTAACACACTGTGACCCATAACATACTAACACACTGTGACCCACAACATACTAACACACTGTGACCCACAACATACTAACACACTGTGACCCACAACATACCAACACACTGTTAACCACAACATACCAACACACTGTGACCCACAACATACTAACACACTGTTAACCACAACATACTAACACACTGTGACCCACAACATACTAACACACTGTGACCCACAACATACTAACACACTGTTAACCACAGCAGGGTGAATTCTGTATTAAACACTGTGACCCACAGCAGGGTGAATTCTGTATTAAACACTGTGACCCACAGCAGGGTGAATTCTGTATTAAACACTGTGACCCACAGCAGGGTGAATTCTGTATTAAACTACTGTGACCCACAGCAGGGTGAATTCTGTATTAAACACTGTGACCCACAGCAGGGTGAATTCTGTATTAAACACTGTTAACCACAGTAAGGTGAATTCTGTATTAAACACTATGACCCGCAGCAGGGTGAATTCTGTATTAAACACTGTGACCCACAGCAGGGTGAATTCTGTATTAAACACCGTGACCCACAGCAGGGTGAATTCTGTATTAAACACCGTGACCCGCAGCAGGGTGAATTCTGTATTAAACACTGTGACCCGCAGCAGGGTGAATTCTGTATTAAACACTGTGACCCACAGCAGGGTGAATTCTGTATTAAACACTGTGACCCACAGCAGGGTGAATTCTGTATTAAACACTGTGACCCACAGCAGGGTGAATTCTGTATTAAACACTGTGACCCACAGCAGGGTGAATTCTGTATTAAACACTGTGACCCACAGCAGGGTGAATTCTGTATTAAACACTGTGACCCACAGCAGGGTGAATTCTGTATTAAACACTGTGACCCGCAGCAGGGTGAATTCTGTATTAAACACTCAAGGAGCTCGAAGTGTGTTCTCACCGGGTGATGCGGGCGCAGCTGGAACAGGTTGGGAGAGAGGATGGCCGGGGCGAAGAATCGCAGGAAGATGAAACTACTGACGGCTGTGTACCTCACATCCTGGTCGACTACAGAAACACACAGAGGGGATGTTAGCACAGTGCAGCAGGGGGCAGTGCAGCCAATCAGACTAGAGTTTCCACCTACTGGAGAAGAAAAACCCAATGATAAACACTGTGACCCACAACATACTAACACACTGACAGGAAGTAAACAGGAAAAA
>NW_027008600.1:22500-42500 GCF_036934945.1 Oncorhynchus masou masou
TTAGGTATCTACAGTACCCCCTTTACATTAGGTATCTACAGTACCCCCTTTACATTAGGTATCTACAGTACCCCCTTTACATTAGGTATCTACAGTACCCCCTTTACATTAGGTATCTACAGTACCCCCTTTACATTAGGTATCTACAGTACCCCCCTTTACATTAGGTATCTACAGTACCCCCTTTACATTAGGTATCTACAGTACCCCCTTTACATTAGGTATCTACAGTACCCCCCCCTTACATTAGGTATCTACAGTACCCCCCTTTACATTAGGTATCTACAGTACCCCTTTACATTAGGTATCTACAGTACCCCCTTTACATTAGGTATCTACAGTACCCCCCTTTACATTAGGTATCTACAGTACCCCCTTTACATTAGGTATCTACAGTACCCCCTTTACATTAGGTATCTACAGTACCCCCCCTTTACATTAGGTATCTACAGTACCCCCCTTTACATTAGGTATCTACAGTACCCCCTTTACATTAGGTATCTACAGTACCCCCTTTACATTAGGTATCTACAGTATCCCCCTTTACATTAGGTATCTACAGTACCCCCCTTTACATTAGGTATCTACAGTACCCCCCTTTACATTAGGTATCTACAGTACCCCCTTTACATTAGGTATCTACAGTACCTCCCCTTTACATTAGGTATCTACAGTACCCCCCTTTACATTAGGTATCTACAGTACCCCCCTTTACATTAGGTATCTACAGTACCCCCCTTTACATTAGGTATCTACAGTACCCCCTTTACATTAGGTATCTACAGTACCCCCTTTACATTAGGTATCTACAGTACCCCCTTTACATTAGGTATCTACAGTACCCCCTTTACATTAGGTATCTACAGTACCCCCTTTACATTAGGTATCTACAGTACCCCCTTTACATTAGGTATCTACAGTACCCCCTTTACATTAGGTATCTACAGTACCCCCTTACATTAGGTATCTACAGTACCCCCTTTACATTAGGTATCTACAGTACCCCTTTACATTAGGTATCTACAGTACCCCCTTTACATTAGGTATCTACAGTACCCCCCTTTACATTAGGTATCTACAGTACCCCCTTTACATTAGGTATCTACAGTACCCCCTTTACATTAGGTATCTACAGTACCCCCTTTACATTAGGTATCTACAGTACCCCCCTTTACATTAGGTATCTACAGTACCCCCCTTTACATTAGGTATCTACAGTACCCCCTTTACATTAGGTATCTACAGTACCCCCCCTTACATTAGGTATCTACAGTACCCCCCTTTACATTAGGTATCTACAGTACCCCCCTTTACATTAGGTATCTACAGTACCCCCTTTACATTAGGTATCTACAGTACCCCCCCCTTTACATTAGGTATCTACAGTACCCCCTTTACATTAGGTATCTACAGTACCCCCCTTTACATTAGGTATCTACAGTACCCCCATTAGGTATCTACAGTACCCCCTTTTACATTAGGTATCTACAGTACCCCCCTTTACATTAGGTATCTACAGTACCCCCCTTACATTAGGTATCTACAGTACCCCCCTTTACATTAGGTATCTACAGTACCCCCTTTACATTAGGTATCTACAGTACCCCCTTTACATTAGGTATCTACAGTACCCCTTTACATTAGGTATCTACAGTACCCCCCAGTTTACATTAGGTATCTACAGTACCCCCTTTACATTAGGTATCTACAGTACCCCCTTTACATTTACATTAGGTATCTACAGTACCCCCCTTTACATTAGGTATCTACAGTACCCCCTCCCCCTTTACATTAGGTATCTACAGTACCCCCCTTTACATTAGGTATCTACAGTACCCCCCTTTACATTAGGTATCTACAGTACCCCCTTTACATTAGGTATCTACAGTACCTCCCCTTTACATTAGGTATCTACAGTACCCCCCTTTACATTAGGTATCTACAGTACCCCCCTACAGTACCCCCTTTACATTAGGTATCTACAGTACCCCCTTTACATTAGGTATCTACAGTACCCCCTTTACATTAGGTATCTACAGTACCCCCTTTACATTAGGTATCTACAGTACCCCCTTTACATTAGGTATCTACAGTACCCCCCTTTACATTAGGTATCTACAGTGCCCCCTTTACATTAGGTATCTACAGTACCCCCCTTTACATTAGGTATCTACAGTACCCCCTTTACATTAGGTATCTACAGTACCCCCTTTACATTAGGTATCTACAGTACCCCCCTTTACATTAGGTATCTACAGTACCCCCTTTACATTAGGTATCTACAGTACCCCCCTTTACATTAGGTATCTACAGTACCCCCTACATTAGGTATCTACAGTACCCCCCTTTACATTAGGTATCTACAGTACCCCCTTTTTACATTAGGTATCTACAGTACCCCCTTTACATTAGGTATCTACAGTACCCCTATTAGGTATCTACAGTACCCCCTTTACATTAGGTATCTACAGTACCCCCTTTACATTAGGTATCTACAGTACCCCCCTTTACATTAGGTATCTACAGTACCCCCCTTTACATTAGGTATCTACAGTACCCCCCATTAGGTATCTTTTACATTAGGTATCTACAGTACCCCCCTTTACATTAGGTATCTACAGTACCCCCTTTTACATTAGGTATCTACAGTACCCCCCTTTACATTAGGTATCTACAGTACCCCCCCCCCTTTACATTAGGTATCTACAGTACCCCCTTTACATTAGGTATCTACAGTACCCCCCTTTACATTAGGTATCTACAGTACCCCCCTTTACATTAGGTATCTACAGTACCCCCCCCCCTTTACATTAGGTATCTACAGTACCCCCTTTTACATTAGGTATCTACAGTACCCCCCCTTTACATTAGGTATCTACAGTACCCCCCTTTTACATTAGGTATCTACAGTACCCCCCTTTTACATTAGGTATCTACAGTACCCCCCTTTACATTAGGTATCTACAGTACCCCCCTTTACATTAGGTATCTACAGTACCCCCTTTACATTAGGTATCTACAGTACCCCCTTTACATTAGGTATCTACAGTACCCCCCTTTTACATTAGGTATCTACAGTACCCCCTTTTACATTAGGTATCTACAGTACCCCCCTTTTACATTAGGTATCTACAGTACCCCCCTTTACATTAGGTATCTACAGTACCCCCTTTACATTAGGTATCTACAGTACCCCCTTTACATTAGGTATCTACAGTACCCCATTAGGTATCTACAGTACCCCCTTTACATTAGGTATCTACAGTACCCCCCTTTACATTAGGTATCTACAGTACCCCCTTTTACATTAGGTATCTACAGTACCCCCCCCTACAGTTTTACATTAGGTATCTACAGTACCCCCCCTTTACATTAGGTATCTACAGTACCCCCTTTACATTAGGTATCTACAGTACCCCCCCCTTTACATTAGGTATCTACAGTACCCCCATTAGGTATCTACAGTACCCCCTTTACATTAGGTATCTACAGTACCCCCTTTACATTAGGTATCTACAGTACCCCCCTTTACATTAGGTATCTACAGTACCCCCCATTAGGTATCCCCCCCTTTACATTAGGTATCTACAGTACCCCCTTTACATTAGGTATCTACAGTACCCCCCCTTTACATTAGGTATCTACAGTACCCCCCTTTACATTAGGTATCTACAGTACCCCCCTTTACATTAGGTATCTACAGTACCCCCCCTTTACATTAGGTATCTACAGTACCCCCCCTCACCTTTACATTAGGTATCTACAGTACCCCCTCCCCTTTACATTAGGTATCTACAGTACCCCCCCCTTTACACACATTAGGTATCTACAGTACCCCCTTTACATTAGGTATCTACAGTACCCCCTCCCCTTTACATTAGGTATCTACAGTACCCCCTTTTTACATTAGGTATCTACAGTACCCCCTTTACATTAGGTATCTACAGTTTACATTAGGTATCTACAGTACCCCCTCCCCTTTACATTAGGTATCTACAGTACCCCCCCTTTACATTAGGTATCTACAGTACCCCCTCCCTTTACATTAGGTATCTACAGTACCCCCTTTTACATTAGGTATCTACAGTACCCCCCCCCTTTACATTAGGTATCTACAGTACCCCCTTTACATTAGGTATCTACAGTACCCCCTTTACATTAGGTATCTACAGTACCCCCTTTACATTAGGTATCTACAGTACCCCCTTTACATTAGGTATCTACAGTACCCCCTTTACATTAGGTATCTACAGTACCCCCCTTTACATTAGGTATCTACAGTACCCCCTTTACATTAGGTATCTACAGTACCCCCTTTACATTAGGTATCTACAGTACCCCCTTTACATTAGGTATCTACAGTACCCCCCTTTACATTTTACATTAGGTATCTACATTAGGTATCTACAGTACCCCCCTTTACATTAGGTATCTACAGTACCCCCCCCTTTACATTAGGTATCTACAGTACCCCCATTAGGTATCTACAGTACCCCCTTTACATTAGGTATCTACAGTACCCCCTTTTACATTAGGTATCTACAGTACCCCCTTTACATTAGGTATCTACAGTACCCCCCTTTACATTAGGTATCTACAGTACCCCCATTAGGTATCTTTTACATTAGGTATCTACAGTACCCCCTTTACATTAGGTATCTACAGTACCCCCTTTACATTAGGTATCTACAGTACCCCCCTTTACATTAGGTATCTACAGTACCCCCTTTTACATTAGGTATCTACAGTACCCCCCTTTACATTAGGTATCTACAGTACCCCCTCCCCCTTTACATTAGGTATCTACAGTACCCCCTTTTACATTAGGTATCTACAGTACCCCCCACCTTTACATTAGGTATCTACAGTACCCCCTTTTTACATTAGGTATCTACAGTACCCCTATCTACAGTACCCCCCTTTACATTAGGTATCTACAGTACCCCCTTTACATCCCCTTACATTAGGTATCTACAGTACCCCCTTTACATTAGGTATCTACAGTACCCCCTTTACATTAGGTATCTACAGTACCCCCTTTACATTAGGTATCTACAGTACCCCCATTAGGTATCTACAGTACCCCCCTTTACATTAGGTATCTACAGTACCCCCTCACCTTTACATTAGGTATCTACAGTACCCCCTTTACATTAGGTATCTACAGTACCCCCCTTTACATTAGGTATCTACAGTACCCCCCCCTTTACATTAGGTATCTACAGTACCCCCTTTACATTAGGTATCTACAGTACCCCCTTTTACATTAGGTATCTACAGTACCCCCCTTTACATTAGGTATCTACAGTACCCCCCATTAGGTATCTACAGTACCCCCTTTACATTAGGTATCTTTACATTAGGTATCTACAGTACCCCCTTTACATTAGGTATCTACAGTTTTACATTAGGTATCTACAGTACCCCCTTTACATTAGGTATCTACAGTACCCCCTTTACATTAGGTATCTACAGTACCCCCTTTACATTAGGTATCTACAGTACCCCCATTAGGTATCTACCCCTCCCTTACATTAGGTATCTACAGTACCCCCTCACCTTTACATTAGGTATCTACAGTACCCCCCCCCCTTTACATTAGGTATCTACAGTACCCCCTTTTACATTAGGTATCTACAGTACCCCCCTTTACATTAGGTATCTACAGTACCCCCCTTTACATTAGGTATCTACAGTACCCCCTCCCTTTACATTAGGTATCTACAGTACCCCCCCCTTTACATTAGGTATCTACAGTACCCCCCTTTACATTAGGTATCCTTTACATTAGGTATCTACAGTACCCCCCTTTACATTAGGTATCTACAGTACCCCCCCCTTTACATTAGGTATCTACAGTACCCCCCTTTACATTAGGTATCTACAGTACCCCCTTTACATTAGGTATCTACAGTACCCCCCTTTACATTAGGTATCTACAGTACCCCCCTTTACATTAGGTATCTACAGGTATCTACAGTACCCCCCTTTACATTAGGTATCTACAGTACCCCCCCTTTACATTAGGTATCTACAGTACCCCCTTTTACATTAGGTATCTACAGTACCCCCCTTTACATTAGGTATCTACAGTACCCCCTCACCTTTACATTAGGTATCTACAGTACCCCATTAGGTATCTACAGTACCCCCCTTTACATTAGGTATCTACAGTACCCCCTACACCTTTTTACATTAGGTATCTACAGTACCCCCATTAGGTATCTACAGTCCCTTTACATTAGGTATCTACAGTACCCCCTCTTTACATTAGGTATCTACAGTACCCCCCTCACCTTTACATTAGGTATCTACAGTACCCCCTTTTACATTAGGTATCTACAGTACCCCCTTTTACATTAGGTATCTACAGTACCCCCCTTACACCTTTACATTAGGTATCTACAGTACCCCCCTTTACATTAGGTATCTACAGTACCCCCATTTTACATTAGGTATCTACAGTACCCCCTTTTACATTAGGTATCTACAGTACCCCCATTAGGTATCTACCTTTACATTAGGTATCTACAGTACCCCCCTCCCCTTTACATTAGGTATCTACAGTACCCCCCTTTACATTAGGTATCTACAGTACCCCCTTTACATTAGGTATCTACAGTACCCCCTCCCCTTTACATTAGGTATCTACAGTACCCCCCCCTTTACATTAGGTATCTACAGTACCCCCCTTTACATTAGGTATCTACAGTACCCCCCCACCTTTACATTAGGTATCTACAGTACCCCCTTTACATTAGGTACTACAGTTACATTAGGTATCTACAGTACCCCCTTTTACATTAGGTATCTACAGTACCCCCAGTTTTACATTAGGTATCTACAGTACCCCCTCACCTTTACATTAGGTATCTACAGTACCCCCATTAGGTATCTCAGTACCCCCCTTTACATTAGGTATCTACAGTACCCCCTTTTACATTAGGTATCTACAGTACCCCCCCCCTTTACATTAGGTATCTACAGTACCCCCTTTACATTAGGTATCTACAGTACCCCCCTCCCTTTACATTAGGTATCTACAGTACCCCCCATTAGGTATCTCCCCCTTTACATTAGGTATCTACAGTACCCCCCTTTACATTAGGTATCTACAGTACCCCCATTAGGTATCTACAGTACCCCCTTTACATTAGGTATCTACAGTACCCCCCTCACCTTTACATTAGGTATCTACAGTACCCCCTTTTTACATTAGGTATCTACAGTACCCCCCTTTTACATTAGGTATCTACAGTACCCCCCTTTACATTAGGTATCTACAGTACCCCCTTTACATTAGGTATCTACAGTACCCCCCTTTACATTAGGTATCTACAGTACCCCCTCACCTTTACATTAGGTATCTACAGTACCCCCCTTTACATTAGGTATCTACAGTACCCCCATTAGGTATCCAGTACCCCCCTTACATTAGGTATCTACAGTACCCCCCCCTTACATTAGGTATCTACAGTACCCCCTTTTACATTAGGTATCTACAGTACCCCCCTTTACATTAGGTATCTACAGTACCCCCTCCCCTTTACATTAGGTATCTACAGTACCCCCCCCCTTTACATTAGGTATCTACAGTACCCCCTTTTACATTAGGTATCTACAGTACCCCCTTTACATTAGGTATCTACAGTACCCCCCCTTTACATTAGGTATCTACAGTACCCCCATTTTACATTAGGTATCTACAGTACCCCCTCCCCTTTACATTAGGTATCTACAGTACCCCCTCCCCTTTACATTAGGTATCTACAGTACCCCCCTTTACATTAGGTATCTACAGTACCCCCTTTTACATTAGGTATCTACAGTACCCCCCCCTTTACATTAGGTATCTACAGTACCCCCCCTTTACATTAGGTATCTACAGTACCCCCTTTTACATTAGGTATCTACAGTACCCCAGTACCCCCTTTACATTAGGTATCTACAGTACCCCCCTTTACCCAGTACTTTTTACATTAGGTATCTACAGTACCCCCCCCCTTTACATTAGGTATCTACAGTACCCCCCCCCTTTACATTAGGTATCTACAGTACCCCCTCCCCTTTACATTAGGTATCTACAGTACCCCCTTTTACATTAGGTATCTACAGTACCCCCCTTTACATTAGGTATCTACAGTACCCCCCTTTACATTAGGTATCTACAGTTTTACATTAGGTATCTACAGTACCCCCCTCACCCCTTTTACATTAGGTATCTACAGTACCCCCCTTTTACATTAGGTATCTACAGTACCCCCCTTTACATTAGGTATCTACAGTACCCCCTCCCTTTACATTAGGTATCTACAGTACCCCCCTTTACATTAGGTATCTACAGTACCCCCCTTTACATTAGGTATCTACAGTACCCCCCCTTTACATTAGGTATCTACAGTACCCCCTTTTACATTAGGTATCTACAGTACCCCCCTTTACATTAGGTATCTACAGTACCCCCCTTTTACATTAGGTATCTACAGTACCCCCCTTTTACATTAGGTATCTACAGTACCCCCCTTTTACATTAGGTATCTACAGTACCCCCCTTTACATTAGGTATCTACAGTACCCCCCTTTACATTAGGTATCTACAGTACCCCCCTTTTACATTAGGTATCTACAGTACCCCCTACATTAGGTATCTACAGTACCCCCATTAGGTATCTCACCTTTACATTAGGTATCTACAGTACCCCCCTTTACATTAGGTATCTACAGTACCCCCCCTTTACATTAGGTATCTACAGTACCCCCCTTTACATTAGGTATCTACAGTACCCCCCTACAGTCACCTTTACATTAGGTATCTACAGTACCCCCTCACCTTTACATTAGGTATCTACAGTACCCCCATTAGGTATCTACCCTCACCTTTACATTAGGTATCTACAGTACCCCCATTAGGTATCTCACCTTTACATTAGGTATCTACAGTACCCCCCTCACCTTTACATTAGGTATCTACAGTACCCCCCACCTTTACATTAGGTATCTACAGTACCCCCCTTTACATTAGGTATCTACAGTACCCCCTCACCTTTACATTAGGTATCTACAGTACCCCCTCCCCTTTACATTAGGTATCTACAGTACCCCCCCCCCTTTACATTAGGTATCTACAGTACCCCCTTTTACATTAGGTATCTACAGTACCCCCTCACCTTTACATTAGGTATCTACAGTACCCCCTTTACATTAGGTATCTACAGTACCCCCTCACCTTTACATTAGGTATCTACAGTACCCCCCTCACCTTTACATTAGGTATCTACAGTACCCCCTCCCCTTTACATTAGGTATCTACAGTACCCCCATTAGGTATCTACCCCTTTACATTAGGTATCTACAGTACCCCCCTTTACATTAGGTATCTACAGTACCCCCCCCTTTACATTAGGTATCTACAGTACCCCCTCCCCCCTTTACATTAGGTATCTACAGTACCCCCTCACCTTTACATTAGGTATCTACAGTACCCCCCTCACCTTTACATTAGGTATCTACAGTACCCCCTCACCTTTACATTAGGTATCTACAGTACCCCCCTCACCTTTACATTAGGTATCTACAGTACCCCCTCCCCCACCTTTACATTAGGTATCTACAGTACCCCCCTCACCTTTACATTAGGTATCTACAGTACCCCCCTCCCCTTTACATTAGGTATCTACAGTACCCCCCCTTTTACATTAGGTATCTACAGTACCCCCCTTTACATTAGGTATCTACAGTACCCCCCTTTACATTAGGTATCTACAGTACCCCCCCCTCACCTTTACATTAGGTATCTACAGTACCCCCCTTTTACATTAGGTATCTACAGTACCCCCCTTTACATTAGGTATCTACAGTACCCCCCCTTTACATTAGGTATCTACAGTACCCCCCTTTACATTAGGTATCTACAGTACCCCCCCCCCTTTACATTAGGTATCTACAGTACCCCCATTAGGTATCTCACCTTTACATTAGGTATCTACAGTACCCCCCCTTACATTAGGTATCTACAGTACCCCCATTAGGTATCTCCCCCTTTACATTAGGTATCTACAGTACCCCCCCTTTACATTAGGTATCTACAGTACCCCATTAGGTATCTACCCCCCTTTACATTAGGTATCTACAGTACCCCCCTTTACATTAGGTATCTACAGTACCCCCTCCCCTTTACATTAGGTATCTACAGTACCCCCCTCCCCTTTACATTAGGTATCTACAGTACCCCCCCCTTTTACATTAGGTATCTACAGTACCCCCCTTTACATTAGGTATCTACAGTACCCCCCTCCCCTTTACATTAGGTATCTACAGTACCCCCTCCCCTTTACATTAGGTATCTACAGTACCCCCTTTACATTAGGTATCTACAGTACCCCCCTCCCTTTACATTAGGTATCTACAGTTTTACATTAGGTATCTACAGTACCCCCTTTTACATTAGGTATCTACAGTACCCCCTTTACATTAGGTATCTACAGTTTACATTAGGTATCTACAGTACCCCCTCCCAGTACCCCCTTTACATTAGGTATCTACAGTACCCCCCCTTTACCCTTTTACATTAGGTATCTACAGTACCCCCTCCCCTTTACATTAGGTATCTACAGTACCCCCTCCCTTTACATTAGGTATCTACAGTACCCCCTCCCCTTTACATTAGGTATCTACAGTACCCCCCTCCCCCCCTTTACATTAGGTATCTACAGTACCCCCCATCCCCTTTACATTAGGTATCTACAGTACCCCCCTCACCTTTACATTAGGTATCTACAGTACCCCCCTTTACATTAGGTATCTACAGTACCCCCATTAGGTATCTCACCTTTACATTAGGTATCTACAGTACCCCCCTCACCTTTACATTAGGTATCTACAGTACCCCCCTTTTTACATTAGGTATCTACAGTACCCCCCTTTACATTAGGTATCTACAGTACCCCCTTTTACATTAGGTATCTACAGTACCCCCCTTTACATTAGGTATCTACAGTACCCCCTTTACATTAGGTATCTACAGTACCCCCTTTTACATTAGGTATCTACAGTACCCCCCCCTTTACATTAGGTATCTACAGTACCCCCCCTTTACATTAGGTATCTACAGTACCCCCCCCCTTTACATTAGGTATCTACAGTACCCCCCCCTTTACATTAGGTATCTACAGTACCCCCCACCTTTACATTAGGTATCTACAGTACCCCCTCCCCTTTACATTAGGTATCTACAGTACCCCCCCCTTTACATTAGGTATCTACAGTACCCCCTCCCCTTTACATTAGGTATCTACAGTACCCCCTCCCCTTTACATTAGGTATCTACAGTACCCCCTCCCCTTTACATTAGGTATCTACAGTACCCCCTCCCTTTACATTAGGTATCTACAGTACCCCCTCCCCTTTACATTAGGTATCTACAGTACCCCCCTCCCCTTTACATTAGGTATCTACAGTACCCCCTCCCCTTTACATTAGGTATCTACAGTACCCCCTCCCCTTTACATTAGGTATCTACAGTACCCCCCCCTTTACATTAGGTATCTACAGTACCCCCTCCCCTTTACATTAGGTATCTACAGTACCCCATTAGGTATCTACAGTACCCCCTCACCTTTACATTAGGTATCTACAGGACCCCCCTTTACACCTTTACATTAGGTATCTACAGTACCCCCCTTTACATTAGGTATCTACAGTACCCCCCTACAGTATATGATTTACCCTCACCTTTACATTAGGTATCTACAGTACCCCCCTCACCTTTACATTAGGTATCTACAGTACCCCCCTCACCTTTACATTAGGTATCTACAGTACCCCCTTTTACATTAGGTATCTACAGTACCCCCCTTTACATTAGGTATCTACAGTACCCCCTCCCCCTTTACATTAGGTATCTACAGTACCCCCTTTACATTAGGTATCTACAGTACCCCCCCCTTTACATTAGGTATCTACAGTACCCCCCCCCTTTACATTAGGTATCTACAGTACCCCCCCTTTACATTAGGTATCTACAGTACCCCCCTTTACATTAGGTATCTACAGTACCCCCCTTTACATTAGGTATCTACAGTACCCCCCCCCCTTTACATTAGGTATCTACAGTACCCCCCTTTACATTAGGTATCTACAGTACCCCCCCCCTTTACATTAGGTATCTACAGTACCCCCCTTTACATTAGGTATCTACAGTACCCCCTCCCCTTTACATTAGGTATCTACAGTACCCCCCCCCCTTACATTAGGTATCTACAGTACCCCCCCTTTACATTAGGTATCTACAGTACCCCCCTCCCTTTACATTAGGTATCTACAGTACCCCCCCCTTTACATTAGGTATCTACAGTACCCCCTTTACATTAGGTATCTACAGTACCCCCTCCCCTTTACATTAGGTATCTACAGTACCCCCTCCCCTTACATTAGGTATCTACAGTACCCCCTCCCCTTTACATTAGGTATCTACAGTACCCCCTCCCCTTTACATTAGGTATCTACAGTACCCCCTCCCCTTTACATTAGGTATCTACAGTACCCCCCCCCTTTACATTAGGTATCTACAGTACCCCCTCCCCTTACATTAGGTAACTACAGTAAGCCCCCCCCCCTTTACATTAGGTATCTACAGTACCCCCCCTCCCTCACCTTTACGTTAGCCGAGGTCAACATCAGGTCTCTCAGAGGGCCGTAGGGTCAGAGGGGGAACACATGGTCCTCAGTGTAAACAATGTTTAAACGAAGAGAACCCAACTCATCCACCTTCACCGGCTTCCCTCCATTATCCCTGGGCTGCAGAAAGTACCTAGGGAGGAGGGGAGGATGGAGAGAGAGAGAGGAGGAGAGGGAGGATGGAGAGAGAGGGGAGGATGGAGAGAGGAGGGGGAGGATGGAGAGAGAGGGGAGGATGGAGAGAGAGGAGGAGGAGGATGGAGAGAGAGAGGGAGATGGAGAGAGGAGGGGGGGAGGATGGAGAGAGAGAGGGGAGGATGGAGAGAGAGAGGAGGAGGATGGAGAGAGAGGAGGATGGAGAGATGGAGAGGAGGAGGATGGAGAGAGAGGGGAGGATGGAGAGAGAGAGGAGGATGGAGAGAGAGAGGAGGATGGAGAGTGAGAGGAGGAGGGGAGGATGGAGGAGAGAGAGAGAGAGAGAGAGAGAGAGAGAGAGAGAGAGAGAGAGGAGGATGGAGAGAGAGAGGAGGAGGGGAGGATGGAGAAAGAGAGAGAGAGGAGGGGAGGATGGAGAGAGAGGACGATGGAGAGAGAAAGGAGGAGAGGAGGAGACGATGGAGAGAGAGAGGAGGATGAGAGAGAGAGGATGGGAGGATGGAGAGAGAGGAGGGGAGGATGGAGAGAGAAAGGAGGAGAGGATGAGAGAGAGAGGATGGAGAGAAGGGGGAGGATGGAGAGAGGGAGGATGGAGAGAGGGAGGATGGAGCGAAGGGGGAGGATGGAGAGAGGGAGGATTGAGAGAAGGGGAGGATGGAGAGAGAGATGATGGGAGGATGGAGAGAGGAGGATGGAGAGAGGAGGGATGACAGAGAGGGAAAGAGAGAGAGAGAGGAAGGAAGGAGGGGAGGATGAGAGAGAGGGGGAGAGGAGGATGGAGAGAGGAGGGAGGACAGAGAGAGAAAGAGAGAGAGAGAGAGGAAGGAAGGAGGGGAGGATGGAGAGAGAAGGAGAGAGAAAGGTAAGGAGTGAAAAAAGAGAGATAGATGTTGTCATGTCTCACCATGCGTCGTGGACCCAGACAGAGACAGACAGACAGACAGACAGACAGACAGACAGACAGACAGACAGATATCCAACATGTTGTCCTGTCTCACCATGCCTCGTGGACCCAGACACAGACAGACAGACAGACAGACAGACAGACAGACAGACAGACAGACAACATGTTGTCCTGTCTCACCATGCCTCGTGGACCCAGACACAGACAGACAGACAGACAGACAGACAGACAGACAGACAGACAGATATCCAACATGTTGTCCTGTCTCACCATGCCTCGTGGACCCAGACAGAGACAGACAGACAGACAGACAGACAGACAGATATCCAACATGTTGTCCTGTCTCACCATGCGTCGTGGACCCAGACAGAGACAGACAGACAGACAGACAGACAGACAACATGTTGTCCTGTCTCACCATGCGTCGTGGACCCAGACAGAGACAGACAGTGACAGACAGACAGACAGACAGACAGACAGACATCCAACATGTTGTCATGTCTCACCATGCGTTGTAGAGACAGACAGACAGACAGACAGACAGACATCCAACATGTTGTCCTGTCTCACCATGCGTCATGGAGACAGACAGAGACAGACAGACAGACAGACAGACAGACAGACAGACAACATGTTGTCCTGTCTCACCATGCGTCGTGGACCCAGACAGAGACAGACAGACAGACAGACAGACAGACAGACAACATGTTGTCCTGTCTCACCATGCGTCGTGGACCCAGACAGAGACAGACAGACAGACAGACAGACAGACAGACACAGACAGACAGACAGACAACATGTTGTCCTGTCTCACCATGCGTCGTGGACCCAGACAGAGACAGACAGACAGACAGACAGACAGACAGACAGACAACATGTTGTCCTGTCTCACCATGCGTCGTGGACCCAGACAGAGACAGACAGACAGACAGACAGACAGACAGACAGACAACATGTTGTCCTGTCTCACCATGCGTCGTGGACCCAGACAGAGACAGACAGACAGACAGACAGACAGACAACATGTTGTCCTGTCTCACCATGCGTCGTGGACCCAGACAGAGACAGACAGACAGACAGACAGACAACATGTTGTCCTGTCTCACCATGCGTCGTGGACCCAGACAGAGACAGACAGACAGACAGACAGACAACATGTTGTCCTGTCTCACCATGCGTCGTGGACCCAGACAGAGACAGACAGACAGACAGACAGACAGACAGACAGACAGACAACATGTTGTCCTGTCTCACCATGCGTCGTGGACCCAGACAGACAGACAGACAGACAGACAGACAGACAACATGTTGTCCTGTCTCACCATGCGTCGTGGACCCAGACAGACAGACAGACAGACAGACAACATGTTGTCCTGTCTCACCATGCGTCGTGGAGACAGACAGACAGACAGACAGACAGACAGACAACATGTTGTCCTGTCTCACCATGCGTCGTGGACCCAGACAGAGACAGACAGACAGACAGACAGACAGACAGACAACATGTTGTCCTGTCTCACCATGCGTCGTGGACCCAGACAGAGACAGACAGACAGACAGACAGACAGACAGACAGACAGACAACATGTTGTCCTGTCTCACCATGCGTCGTGGACCCAGACAGACAGACAGACAGACAGACAGACAGACAACATGTTGTCCTGTCTCACCATGCGTCGTGGACCCAGACAGACAGACAGACAGACAGACAGACAACATGTTGTCCTGTCTCACCATGCGTCGTGGACCCAGACAGAGACAGACAGACAGACAGACAGACAGACAGACAACATGTTGTCCTGTCTCACCATGCGTCGTGGACCCAGACAGACAGACAGACAGACAGACAGACAGACAGACAACATGTTGTCCTGTCTCACCATGCGTCGTGGACCCAGACAGACAGACAGACAGACAGACAGACAGACAGACAGACAACATGTTGTCCTGTCTCACCATGCGTCGTGGACCCAGACAGAGACAGACAGACAGACAGACAACATGTTGTCCTGTCTCACCATGCGTCGTGGACCCAGACAGACAGACAGACAGACAACATGTTGTCCTGTCTCACCATGCGTCGTGGACCCAGACAGAGACAGACAGACAGACAGACAGACAGACAGACAACATGTTGTCCTGTCTCACCATGCGTCGTGGACCCCAGCCTGTCCCAGGGCCCTCAGAGGAACTCTAAGCCCTCCCAGGAACTCATCCCCAAACTTCAGGTTACTGGCATTCCACAGGTCAACCCTGCATACAGAGAGATGGAGTCAGACTCACAACACACACACTCTCTATTAGTATGTAGACCTCTGTGAAACACATGGACACACAGACTCACCTCAGAGCCAGCTTGTCCTGTCCTCCTCCTCCACATCAAACTGCAGACTTGGTGTGACTAAGAGGTCGTGTCACCTGCAGGACAGAGACAGACTCACATACAGGCACCACAGGTTGTCTGTGGTTACCATGTGTAGAGGACGGCAGGTAGCCTAGTGGACAGAGACAGACAGACAGGACAGACCTACATGTGTCCTGTCTCACCATGAGTGTAGAGGAGGCAGGTAGCCTAGTGGTTAGAGTGTAGACAGACAGGGTAGCCTAGTGGTTAGAGTGAGAGGAGGACAGGTAGCCTAGTGGTTCAGATGCGTGTGGACCCCAGGCAGGGTCCCTAGTGGTTAGAGTGTAGAGGACAGACAGGGTTGCCTGTGGTTAGAGTGTAGACCCAGACCTAGTGGTTAGAGTGTAGACAGAGGCAGACAGTAGCCTATGTGGTTAGAGTGTAGAGGAGGCAGGTAGACTAGTGGTTAGAGTGACAGAGGAGGCAGGTAGCCTGTGGTTACCAGTGTAGAGGAGGCAGGGTACCCAGTGGTTAGAGGTAGAGGAGGCAGGTAGCCTAGTGGTTAGAGTGCATAGCCTAGGTTAGAGTGTAGAGGAGGCAGGGTAGCCAGACAGAGTGTAGTGGCAGGTCGCCTAGTGGTTAGAGTGTAGACAGAGACAGACAGACAGGGTAGCCTAGTGGTTAGAGTGTCCTGGCGGCAGGTAGCCTAGTGGTTAGAGTGTAGACAGAGAGGCAGGGTCAGCCTAGTGGTTAGACAGTCAGAGGCACCAGGTAGCCTAGTGGTTAGAGTGTAGAGGCGGCAGGTAGCCTAGTGGTTAGAGTGTAGAGGCACCACAGGTAGCCTAGTGGTTAGAGTGTAGAGGCGGCAGGTCGCCTAGTGGTTAGAGTGTAGAGGCACCACAGGTCGCCTAGTGTTTAGAGTGTAGAGGCGGCAGGTAGCCTAGTGGTTAGAGTGTAGAGGCGGCAGGTAGCCTAGTGGTTAGAGCGTTGGACTAGTAACCGGAAGGTTGCTGGATCGAATCCCCGAGCGGACAAGGTACAAATCTGTTGTTCTGCCTTTGAGCAAGGCAGTTAACCCACCGATTAAGACAGCCCCCCCTCCTTCAACCAAAACCCCAACCTGTAGTTAACCTAAAGTACAGTGCACATACTCAGACCCCATACTAAGGACTGAACAACTGAACAGGTAGTGTCCGTACCTCAGTCAGAAGAAGGAAACGCTCTGTTTATCAGGCAAACCCATCTCCAAACACACAGCATCAACTGTCCCCTCCTCTCACCTCAAAGTAGACCTCAAAGTAGACAGATAGCACCAACCTCCCCCCACCTCAAAGTAGACAGATAGCACCAACCTCCCCTCACCTCAAAGTAGACAGCTAGCACCAACCTCCCCTCCCCTCACCTCAAAGTAGACAGATAGAACCACCCTCCCTTCACCTCAAAGTAGACAGATAGCACCAACCTCCACTCCTATCACCTCAAAGTAGACCTCAAAGTAGACAGATAGAACCAACCTCCCCTCACCTCAAAGTAGACAGATAGCACCAACCTCCCCCCATTCAAAGTAGACAGATAGCACCAACCTCCACTCCTATCACCTCAAAGTAGACAGATAGAACCACCCTCCCCTCACCTCAAAGTAGACAGATAGCACCAACCTCCCCCCATTCAAAGTAGACAGATAGCACCAACCTCCACTCACCTCAAAGTAGACAGATAGCACCAAGTCCCCTCCCCTCACCTCAAAGTAGACAGCTAGCACCAACCTCCACTCCTATCACCTCAAAGTAGACAGATAGCACCAACCTCCCCCCATTCAAAGTAGACAGATAGCACCAACCTCCCCTCCCCTCACCTCAAAGTAAACAGATAGCACCAAGTCCACTCCTATCACCTCAAAGTAGACAGATAGAACCACCCTCCCCTCACCTCAAAGTAGACAGATAGCACCAACCTCCCCCCATTCAAAGTAGACAGATAGCACCAAGTCCCCTCCTATCACCTCAAAGTAGACAGATAGCACCAACCTCCCCCCATTCAAAGTAGACAGATAGCACCAAGTCCACTCCTAACACCTCAAAGTAGACAGATAGCACCAAGTCCCCTCCTCTCACCTCAAAGTAGACCTCAAAGTAGACAGATAGCACCAACCTCCCCCCATTCAAAGTAGACAGATAGCACCAACCTCCCCTCACCTCAAAGTAGACAGATAGCACCAAGTCCCCTCCTATCACCTCAAAGTAGACAGATAGCACCAACCTCCCCCCATTCAAAGTAGACAGATAGCACCAACCTCCACTCCTATCACCTCAAAGTAGACAGATAGCACCAACCTCCCCTCACCTCAAAGTAGACAGATAGCACCAACCTCCACTCCTATCACCTCAAAGTAGACAGATAGCACCAACCTCCCCCATTCAAAGTAGACAGATAGCACCAACCTCCCCCCATTCAAAGTAGACAGATAGCACCAACCTCCCCTCACCTCAAAGTAGACAGATAGCACCAAGTCCACTCCTAACACCTCAAAGTAGACAGATAGCACCAACCTCCCCTCCCCTCACCTCAAAGTAGACAGATAGCACCAACCTCCCCTCACCTCAAAGTAGACAGATAGCACCAACCTCCCCCCATTCAAAGTAGACAGATAGCAACAACCTCCACTCCTATCACCTCAAAGTAGACAGATAGCACCAACCTCACCTCACCTCAAAGTAGACAGATAGCACCAACCTCCACTCCTATCACCTCAAAGTAGACAGATAGCACCAACCTCCACTCCTATCACCTCAAAGTAGACAGATAGCACCAACCTTCCCCCATTCAAAGTAGACAGATAGCACCAACCTCCCCCCATTCAAAGTAGACAGATAGCACCAACCTCCCCCCATTCAAAGTAGACAGATAGCACCAACCTCCCCTCACCTCAAAATAGACAGATAGCACCAACCTCCCCTCACCTCAAAGTAGACAGATAGCACCAACCTCCCCCCATTCAAAGTAGACAGATAGCACCAACCTCCCCTCACCTCAAAGTAGACAGATAGCACCAACCTTCCCCCATTCAAAGTAGACAGATAGCACCAACCTCCCCCATTCAAAGTAGACAGATAGCACCAACCTCCCCTCACCTCACCTCAAAGTAGACAGATAGCACCAACCTCCCCCCATTCAAAGTAGACAGATAGCACCAACCTCCACTCCTATCACCTCAAAGTAGACAGATAGCACCAACCTCCACTCCTATCACCTCAAAGTAGACAGATAGCACCAACCTCCCCCCATTCAAAGTAGACAGATAGCACCAACCTCCCCTCACCTCAAAGTAGACAGATAGCACCAACCTCCCCTCACCTCAAAGTAGACAGATAGCACCAACCTTCCCCCATTCAAAGTAGACAGATAGCACCAACCTCCCCCCATTCAAAGTAGACAGATAGCACCAACCTCCCCTCACCTCACCTCAAAGTAGACAGATAGCACCAACCTCCCCCCATTCAAAGTAGACAGATAGCACCAACCTCCCCTCACCTCAAAGTAGACAGATAGCACCAACCTTCCCCCATTCAAAGTAGACAGATAGCACCAACCTCCCCTCACCTCACCTCAAAGTAGACAGATAGCACCAACCTCCCCCCATTCAAAGTAGACAGATAGCACCAACCTCCACTCCTATCACCTCAAAGTAGACAGATAGCACCAACCTCCACTCCTATCACCTCAAAGTAGACAGATAGCACCAACCTCCCCCTATCATTCAAAGTAGACAGATAGCACCAACCTCCCCCCCCATTCAAAGTAGACAGATAGCACCAACCCCCTCCCCTCACCTCAAAGTAGACAGATAGCACCAACCTCCCCCATTCAAAGTAGACAGATAGCACCAACCTTCCCCATTCAAAGTAGACAGATAGCACCAAC
>NW_027008600.1:47500-57500 GCF_036934945.1 Oncorhynchus masou masou
GGACTCGTTCCCATCCATTAGAGAATAGGACTCGTTCCCATCCAATAGAGAATAGGACTCGTTCCCATCCAATAGAGAATAGGACTCGTTCCCATCCAATAGAGAATAGGACTCATTCCCATCCAATAGAGAATAGGACTCGTTCCCATCCAACAGAGAATAGGACTCGTTCCCATCCAATAGAGAATAGGACTCGTTCCCATCCAATAGAGAATAGGACTCGTTCCCATCCAATAGAGAATAGGACTCGTTCCCATCCAATAGAGAATAGGACTCGTTCCCATCCAATAGAGAATAGGACTCGTTCCCATCCATTAGAGAATAGGACTCGTTCCCATCCAATAGAGAATAGGACTCGCTCCAATAGAAGAGAGAATAGGACTCGTTCCCATCCAATAGAGAATAGGACTCGTTCCCATCCAATAGAGAATAGGACTCGTTCCCATCCAACAGAGAATAGGACTCGTTCCCATCCAATAGAGAATAGGACTCGTTCCCATCCAATAGAGAATAGGACTCGTTCCCATCCAATAGAGAATAGGACTCGTTCCAATCCAATAGAGAATAGGACTCGTTCCCATCCAATAGAGAATAGGACTCGTTCCAATCCAATAGAGAATAGGACTCGTTCCCATCCAATAGAGAATAGGACTCGTTCCCATCCAATAGAGAATAGGACTCATTCCAATAGAATAGAGAATAGGACTCGTTCCCATCCAACAGAGAATAGGACTCGTTCCCATCCAATAGAGAATAGGACTTGTTCCCATCCAACAGAGAATAGGACTCGTTCCCATCCAATAGAGAATAGGACTCGTTCCCATCCAATAGAGAATAGGACTCGTTCCCATCCAATAGAGAATAGGACTCGTTCCCATCCAACAGAGAATAGGACTCGTTCCCATCCAACAGAGAATAGGACTCGTTCCCATCCAATAGAGAATAGGACTCGTTCCCATCCAACAGAGAATAGGACTCGTTCCCATCCAATAGAGAATAGGACTCGTTCCCATCCAATAGAGAATAGGACTCGTTCCCATCCAATAGAGAATAGGACTCGTTCCCATCCAATAGAGAATAGGACTCATTCCCATCCAATAGAGAATAGGACTCGCTCCCATCCAATAGAGAATAGGACTCGTTCCCATCCAATAGAGAATAGGACTCGTTCCCATCCAATAGAGAATAGGACTCATTCCCATCCAATAGAGAATAGGACTCGTTCCCATCCAATAGAGAATAGGACTCGTTCCCATCCAATAGAGAATAGGACTCGTTCCCATCCAATAGAGAATAGGACTCGTTCCCATCCAATAGAGAATAGGACTCGTTCCCATCCAACAGAGAATAGGACTCGTTCCATCCAATAGAGAATAGGACTCGTTCCCATCCAATAGAGAATAGGACTCGTTCCCATCCAATAGAGAATAGGACTCGCTCCCATCCAATAGAGAATAGGACTCGTTCCCATCCAACAGAGAATAGGACTCGTTCCCATCCAACAGAGAATAGGACTCGTTCCCATCCAATAGAGAATAGGACTCGTTCCCATCCAATAGAGAATAGGACTCGTTCCCATCCAATAGAGAATAGGACTCGTTCCCATCCAACAGAGAATAGGACTCGTTCCCCATCCAACAGAGAATAGGACTCGTTCCCATCCAATAGAGAATAGGACTCGTTCCCATCCAATAGAGAATAGGACTCGTTCCCATCCAATAGAGAATAGGACTCGTTCCCATCCAATAGAGAATAGGACTCGTTCCAATCCAATAGAGAATAGGACTCGTTCCCATCCAACAGAGAATAGGACTCGTTCCCATCCAATAGAGAATAGGACTCGTTCCCATCCAATAGAGAATAGGACTCGTTCCCATCCAATAGAGAATAGGACTCGTTCCAATCCAACAGAGAATAGGACTCGTTCCCATCCAATAGAGAATAGGACTCGTTCCCATCCAATAGAGAATAGGACTCGTTCCCATCCAATAGAGAATAGGACTCGTTCCCATCCAATAGAGAATAGGACTCGTTCCCATCCAATAGAGAATAGGACTCGTTCCCATCCAATAGAGAATAGGACTCGTTCCCATCCAATAGAGAATAGGACTCGTTCCCATCCATTAGAGAATAGGACTCGTTCCCATCCAATAGAGAATAGGACTCGTTCCAATAGAAGAGAGAATAGGACTCGTTCCCATCCAATAGAGAATAGGACTCGTTCCCATCCAATAGAGAATAGGACTCGTTCCCATCCAACAGAGAATAGGACTCGTTCCCATCCAATAGAGAATAGGACTCGTTCCCATCCAATAGAGAATAGGACTCGTTCCCATCCAATAGAGAATAGGACTCGTTCCAATCCAATAGAGAATAGGACTCGTTCCCATCCAATAGAGAATAGGACTCGTTCCAATCCAACAGAGAATAGGACTCGTTCCCATCCAATAGAGAATAGGACTCATTCCCATCCAACAGAGAATAGGACTCATTCCAATAGAATAGAGAATAGGACTCGTTCCCATCCAACAGAGAATAGGACTCGTTCCCATCCAATAGAGAATAGACTTGTTCCCATCCAACAGAGAATAGGACTCGTTCCCATCCAATAGAGAATAGGACTCGTTCCCATCCAATAGAGAATAGGACTCGTTCCATCCAATAGAGAATAGGACTCGTTCCCATCCAACAGAGAATAGGACTCGTTCCCATCCAACAGAGAATAGGACTCGTTCCCATCCAATAGAGAATAGGACTCGTTCCCATCCAACAGAGAATAGGACTCGTTCCCATCCAATAGAGAATAGGACTCGTTCCCATCCAATAGAGAATAGGACTCGTTCCCATCCAATAGAGAATAGGACTCGTTCCCATCCAATAGAGAATAGGACTCATTCCCATCCAATAGAGAATAGGACTCGTTCCCATCCAATAGAGAATAGGACTCGTTCCCATCCAATAGAGAATAGGACTCGTTCCCATCCAATAGAGAATAGGACTCATTCCCATCCAATAGAGAATAGGACTCGTTCCCATCCAATAGAGAATAGGACTCGTTCCCATCCAATAGAGAATAGGACTCGTTCCCATCCAATAGAGAATAGGACTCGTTCCCATCCAATAGAGAATAGGACTCGTTCCCATCCAACAGAGAATAGGACTCGTTCCCATCCAATAGAGAATAGGACTCGTTCCCATCCAATAGAGAATAGGACTCGTTCCCATCCAATAGAGAATAGGACTCGTTCCCATCCAATAGAGAATAGGACTCGTTCCCATCCAACAGAGAATAGGACTCGTTCCCATCCAACAGAGAATAGGACTCGTTCCCATCCAATAGAGAATAGGACTCGTTCCCATCCAATAGAGAATAGGACTCGTTCCCATCCAATAGAGAATAGGACTCGTTCCCATCCAACAGAGAATAGGACTCGTTCCCATCCAATAGAGAATAGGACTCGTTCCCATCCAATAGAGAATAGGACTCGTTCCCATCCAATAGAGAATAGGACTCATTCCCATCCAACAGAGAATAGGACTCGTTCCCATCCAATAGAGAATAGGACTCGTTCCAATCCAATAGAGAATAGGACTCGTTCCCATCCAACAGAGAATAGGACTCGTTCCCATCCAATAGAGAATAGGACTCGTTCCCATCCAATAGAGAATAGGACTCGTTCCCATCCAATAGAGAATAGGACTCGTTCCAATCCAACAGAGAATAGGACTCGTTCCCATCCAATAGAGAATAGGACTCGTTCCCATCCAATAGAGAATAGGACTCGTTCCCATCCAATAGAGAATAGGACTCGTTCCCATCCAACAGAGAATAGGACTCGTTCCCATCCAACAGAGAATAGGACTCGTTCCCATCCAATAGAGAATAGGACTCGTTCCCATCCAATAGAGAATAGGACTCGTTCCCATCCAACAGAGAATAGGACTCGTTCCCATCCAACAGAGAATAGGACTCGTTCCCATCCAATAGAGAATAGGACTCGTTCCCATCCAATAGAGAATAGGACTCGTTCCCATCCAATAGAGAATAGGACTCGTTCCCATCCAATAGAGAATAGGACTCATTCCCATCCAACAGAGAATAGGACTCGTTCCCATCCAACAGAGAATAGGACTCGAGGTTCCCATCCAATAGAGAATAGGACTCGTTCCAATAGAAGAGAGAATAGGACTCGTTCCCATCCAATAGAGAATAGGACTCGTTCCCATCCAATAGAGAATAGGACTCGTTCCCATCCAATAGAGAATAGGACTCGTTCCCATCCAACAGAGAATAGGACTCGTTCCCATCCAATAGAGAATAGGACTCGTTCCCATCCAATAGAGAATAGGACTCAGGGATCCATCCAATAGAGAATAGGACTCGTTCCCATCCAACAGAGAATAGGACTCGTTCCCATCCAATAGAGAATAGGACTCGTTCCAATAGAAGAGAGAATAGGACTCGTTCCCATCCAATAGAGAATAGGACTCGTTCCCATCCAACAGAGAATAGGACTCGTTCCAATCCAACAGAGAATAGGACTCGTTCCCATCCAATAGAGAATAGGACTCATTCCCATCCAACAGAGAATAGGACTCATTCCAATAGAACAGAGAATAGGACTCATTCCAATAGAACAGAGAATAGGACTCATTCCAATAGAACAGAGAATAGGACTCATTCCAATAGAACAGAGAATAGGACTCATTCCAACAGAGAATAGGACTCATTCCAATCCAACAGAGAATAGGACTCATTCCAATAGAACAGAGAATAGCACTCATTCCAATAGAACAGAGAATAGGACTCATTCCAATAGAACAGAGAATAGGACTCATCCCAATAGAACAGAGAATAGGACTCATTCCAATAGAGAATATGACTCATTCCAACAGAGAATAGGACTCATTCCAATAGAGAATAGGACTCATTCCAATAGAGAATAGGACTCATTCCAATAGAGAATAGGACTCATTCCAATAGAACAGAGAATAGGACTCATTCCAACAGAGAATAGGACTCATTCCAATCAACAGAGAATAGGACTCATTCCAATAGAGAATAGGACTCATTCCAATAGAGAATAGGACTCATTCCAATAGAACAGAGAATAGGACTCATTCCAACAGAGAATAGGACTCATTCCAATAGAACAGAGAATAGGACTCATTCCAATAGAGAATAGGACTCATTCCAATAGAGAATAGGACTCATTCCAATAGAACAGAGAATAGGACTCATTCCAATAGAACAGAGAATAGGACTCATTCCAATAGAACAGAGAATAGGACTCATTCCAACAGAAAATAGGACTCATTCCAATCCAACAGAGAATAGGACTCATTCCAATAGAACAGAGAATAGGACTCATTCCAATAGAACAGAGAATAGGACTCACTCCAACAGAGAATAGGACTCATTCCAATAGAACAGAGAATAGGACTCATTCCAATCCAACAGAGAATAGGACTCATTCCAATCCAACAGAGAATAGGACTCATTCCAATAGAACAGAGAATAGGACTCATTCCAACAGAGAATAGGACTCATTCCAATAGAACAGAGAATAGGACACATTCCAATAGAACAGAGAATAGGACTCATTCCAATAGAGAATAGGACTCATTCCAACAGAGAATAGGACTCATTCCAACAGAACAGAGAATAGGACTCATTCCAACAGAGAATATGACTCATTCCAACAGAACAGAGAATAGGACTCATTCCAATAGAACAGAGAATAGGACTCATTCCAATAGAACAGAGAATAGGACTCATTCCAATAGAGAATAGGACTCATTCCAACAGAGAATAGGACTCATTCCAATAGAACAGAGAATAGGACTCATTCCAATAGAACAGAGAATAGGACTCATTCCAATAGAGAATAGGACTCATTCCAACACAGAATAGGACTCATTCCAATAGAACAGAGAATAGGACTCATTCCAATAGAACAGAGAATAGGACTCATTCCAATAGAACAGAGAATAGGACTCATTCCAATAGAACAGAGAATAGGACTAATTCCCATCCAACAGAGAATAGGACTCATTCCAATAGAACAGAGAATAGGACTCATTCCAACAGAGAATAGGACTCATTCCAATAGAACAGAGAATAGGACTCATTCCAATAGAGAATAGGACTCATTCCAACAGAGAATAGGACTCATTCCAATAGCACAGAGAATAGGACTCATTCCAATAGAACAGAGAATAGGACTCATTCCAATAGAACAGAGAATAGGACTCATTCCAAAAGAACAGAGAATAGGACTCATTCCAATCCAACAGAGAATAGGACTCATTCCAATAGAACAGAGAATAGGACTCATTCCAATAGAACAGAGAATAGGACTCATTCCAATAGAGAATAGGACTCATTCCAACAGAGAATAGGACTCATTCCAATAGAACAGAGAATAGGACTCATTCCCATCCAACAGAGAATAGGACTCATTCCAATAGAACAGAGAATAGGACTCATTCCAACAGAGAATATGACTCATTCCAATAGAACAGAGAATAGGACTCATTCCAATAGAACAGAGAATAGGACTCATTCCAATCCAACAGAGAATAGGACTCATTCCAATCCAACAGAGAATAGGACTCATTCCAACAGAGAATAGGACTCATTCCAATAGAACAGAGAATAACAGAATGGGACAGGGATCACTGAGGTGTGTTGTAGCCTGACGGGTCTCAACGGGGAAGGGTTTGATGATGGAACAGGGATCACTGAGGTGTGTTGTAGCCTGACGCGTCTCAATGGGGAAGGGTTTGATGATGGGACAGGGATCACTGAGGTGTGTTGTAGCCTGACGCGTCTCAACGGGGAAGGGTTTGATGATGGGACAGGGATCACTGAGGTGTGTTGTAGCCTGACGGTCTCAACGGGGAAGGGTTTGATGATGGAACAGGGATCACTGAGGTGTGTTGTAGCCTGACGGGTCTCAACGGGGAAGGGTTTGATGATGGACAGGGATCACTGAGGTGTGTTGTAGCCTGACGTGTCTCAACGGGGAAGGGTTTGATGATGGAACAGGGATCACTGAGGTGTGTTGTAGCCTGACGGGTCTCAATGGGGAAGGGTTTGATGATGGGACAGGGATCACTGAGGTGTGTTGTAGCCTGACGTGTCTCAACGGGGAAGGGTTTGATGATGGACAGGGATCACTGAGGTGTGTTGTAGCCTGACGGGTCTCAACGGGGAAGGGTTTGATGATGGACAGGGATCACTGAGGTGTGTTGTAGCCTGACGTGTCTCAACGGGGAAGGGTTTGATGATGGAACAGGGATCACTGAGGTGTGTTGTAGCCTGACGGGTCTCAACGGGGAAGGGTTTGATGATGGGACAGGGATCACTGAGGTGTGTTGTAGCCTGACGCGTCTCAACGGGGAAGGGTTTGATGATGGACAGGGATCACTGAGGTGTGTTGTAGCCTGACGGGTCTCAACGGGGAAGGGTTTGATGATGGGACAGGGATCACTGAGGTGTGTTGTAGCCTGACGGGTCTCAATGGGGAAGGGTTTGATGATGGGACAGGGATCACTGAGGTGTGTTGTAACCTGACGTGTCTCAATGGGGAAGGGTTTGATGATGGGACAGGGATCACTGAGGTGTGTTGTAGCCTGACGCCTCTCAACGGGGAAGGGTTTGATGATGGGACAGGGATCACTGAGGTGTGTTGTAGCCTGACGGGTCTCAACGGGGAAGGGTTTGATGATGGGACAGGGATCACTGAGGTGTGTTGTAGCCTGACGTGTCTCAACGGGGAAGGGTTTGATGATGGACAGGGATCACTGAGGTGTGTTGTAGCCTGACGTGTCTCAACGGGGAAGGGTTTGATGATGGAACAGGGATCACTGAGGTGTGTTGTAGCCTGACGCCTCTCAACGGGGAAGGGTTTGATGATGGAACAGGGATCACTGAGGTGTGTTGTAGCCTGACGCCTCTCAACGGGGAAGGGTTTGATGATGGACAGGGATCACTGAGGTGTGTTGTACTCACCGTGTGGCCAGTTTATGACAGACGACTCCGCTGTCTGTGATGACCTCACTGAGACGCAGCTCTATGTGGACCTTTCCCTGAGGAACGCAGTGTTACCATGGTTATCAAATCAAATCCTATTGGTCACATACACATGGTTATCAAATCCTATTGGTCACATACACTTGGTTAGCAGATGTTACTGTAAGTGTAGAGAAATGCTTGTTACACACACACCTGCAGAAATGCCTGTATGAACTGGGGGCGGGGGGGGGGGGGGGGGGTCAATGTGGAATAAACTGTATGGTGATGGGGGTCAATGTAGTATGAACTGTATGGGGGTCAATGTGGAATAAACTGTATGGTGAAGGGGATCAATGTGGAATAAACTGTATGGTGATGGGGTCAATGTAGTATGAACTGTATGGGGGTCAATGTGGAATAAACTGTATGGTGATGGGGGTCAATGTGGAATAAACAGTATGGTGATGGGGGTCAATGTGGAATAAACTGTATGGTGATGGGTCAATGTGGAATAAACAGTATGGTGATGGGGGTCAATGTGGAATAAACTGTATGGTGATGGGGGTCAATGTAGTATGAACTGTATGGGGGTCAATGTGGAATAAACTGTATGGTGATGGGGGTCAATGTGGAATAAACAGTATGGTGATGGGGGTCAATGTGGAATAAACTGTATGGTGATGGGTCAATGTGGAATAAACAGTATGGTGATGGGGGGTCAATGTGGAATAAACTATATGGTGATGGAGGGTCAATGTGGAATAAACTGTATGGTGATGGGGGTCAATGTGGAATAAACTATATGGTGATGGAGGGTCAATGTGGAATAAACAGTATGGTGATGGGGAGTCAATGTGGAATAAACTATATGGTGATGGAGGGTCAATGTGGAATAAACTGTATGGTGATGGGGGGGTCAATGTGGAATAAACTATATGGTGATGGAGGGTCAATGTGGAATAAACTGTATGGTGATGGGGTCAATGTGGAATAGAATGTATGGTGATGGGTCAATGTGGAATAAAATGTATGGTGATGGGTCAATGTGGAATAAACTGCATGGTGATGGGGGTCAATGTGGAATAAACTGTATGGTGATGGGTCAATGTGGAATAAACTGCATGGTGATGGGGGTCAATGTGGAATAAACTGTATGGTGATGGGGGTCAATGTGGAATAAACTGTATGGTGATGGGGGTCAATGTGGAATAAACTGTATGGTGATGGGGGTCAATGTGGAATAAACTGTATGGTGATGGGGGGTCAATGTGGAATAAACTGTATGGTGATGGGGGGTCAATGGGAATAAAATGTATGGGGATGGGGGTCAATGTAGTATGAACTCTATGGTGATGGTGGTCAATGTGGAATAAACTGTATGGTGATGGGGGGTCAATGTGGAATAAACTGCATGGTGATGGGGGGTCAATGTGGAATAAACTGTATGGTGATGGGGGGTCAATGTGGAATAAACAGTATGGTGATGGGGGTCAATGTGGAATAAACTGTATGGTGATGGGGGGGGTCAATGTGGAATAAACTGTATGGTGATGGGTCAATTTTGAATAAACTATATGGTGATGGGGGTCAATGTAGTATGAACTGTATGGTGATTGGGGGTCAATGTGGAATAAACTGTATGGGGATTGGTGGGTCAATGTAGTATGAACTGTATGGGGGTCAATGTGGAATAAACTGCATGGTGATGGGGGTCAATGTGGAATAAACAGTTTTGTCAATATGGAATAAACTGTTTTGTCAATGTGGAATAAACTGTATGGTGATGGGGGAGGGTCAATGTGGAATAAATTGTTTGGGGGTCAATGTGGAATAAACTGTATGGTGATGGGGGAGGGTCAATGTGGAATAAACTGCATGGTGATGGGGGTCAATGTGGAATAAACTGTATGGTGATGGGGGGGTCAATGTGGAATAAACTGTATGGTGATGGGGGGTCAATGTGGAATAAACTGTTTGGGG
>NW_027008600.1:65000-72500 GCF_036934945.1 Oncorhynchus masou masou
AGGCTAGCAAGAGGCTAGCAAGAGAAGAGGCTAGCAAGAGGCTAGCAAGAGAAGAGGCTAGCAAGAGAAGAGGCTAGCAAGATGATAGCAAGACCAGAGGCTAGATAGAGAAGAGGCTAGCAAGAGGATAGCAAGAGAAGAGGCTAGCAAGAGGATAGAAAGAACAGAGGCTAGCAAGAGAAGAGGCTAGCAAGAGGATAGTAAGACCAGAGGCTAGCAAGAGGATAGCAAGACCAGAGGCTAGATAGAGAAGAGGCTAGCAAGAGGATAGCAAGAGAAGAGGCTAGCAAGAGGCTAGCAAGAGAAGAGTCTAGCAAGAGGATAGACAGACCAGAGGCTAGATAGAGAAGAAGCTAGCAAGAGGATAGCAAGACCAGAGGCTAGATAGAGAAGAAGCTAGCAAGAGGATAGCAAGAGAAGAGGCTAGCAAGAGGCTAGCAAGAGAAGAGGCTAGCAAGAGGATAGAAAGGCCAGAAGCTAGCAAGAGGATAGAAAGGCCAGAGGCTAGATAGAGAAGAGGCTGGCAAGAGGATAGCAAGTCCAGAGGCTAGATAGAGAAGAGGCTAGCAAGAGGATAGCAAGAGAAGAGACTAGCAAGAGAAGAGGCTAGCAAGAGGATAGAAAGGCCAGAGGCTAGCAAGAGGATAGAAAGGCCAGAGGCTAGATAGAGAAGAGGCTAGCAAGAGGATAGTAAGGCCAGAGGCTAGCAAGAGGATAGAAAGACCAGAGGCTAGATAGAGAAGAGGCTAGCAAGAGGCTAGCAAGAGAAGAGGCTAGCAAGAGGATAGCAAGACCAGAGGCTAGGCAAGAGAAGAGGCTAGCAAGAGGATAGTAAGACCAGAGGCTAGCAAGAGGCTAGCAAGAGCAGAGGCTAGCAAAAGGCTAGCAAGAGAAGAGGCTAGAGGCTAGCTAGAGGCTGTGTTAATCTGTGTTTTTCTAGCGCACAAGTGACGGTAGAATTTGCAAAACAAATACCTACTGGACAGATGCAAATGATGCTGCTATCTTTCTGCCAGGTCAGCAGAGAAGACTGTGTAGTGAACTGACAGGGTTTTACAGAAGCCTTCCGATCTACCATTAGACTTCTCATTAGCATCATCGCTAACGGATACACATAGTGGAAGACACGCGCAGACAGGGGCGTTCTCTCCTTGTCTCTACAGACAGGGGGCGTTCTCTCCTTGTCTCTACAGACAGTGGGCGTTCTCTCCTTGTCTCTACAGACAGGGGGCGTTCTCTCCTTGTCTCTACAGACAGGGGGCGTTCTCTCCTTGTCTCTACAGACAGGGGGCGTTCTCTCCTTGTCTCTTCAGACAGGGGGCGTTCTCTCCCTTGTCTCTACAGACAGGGGGCTCTCTCCTTGTCTCTACAGACAGGGGGCGTTCTCTCCTTGTCTCTACAGACAGGGGCGTTCTCTCCTTGTCTCTACAGACAGGGGGCGTTCTCTCCTTGTCTCTCCTTGTCTCTACAGACAGGGGGCGTTCTCTCCTTGTCTCTACAGACAGGGGGCGTTCTCTCCTTGTCTCTACAGACAGGGGCGTTCTCTCCTTGTCTCTACAGACAGGGGGCGTTCTCTCCTTGTCTCTACAGACAGGGGGCGTTCTCTCCTTGTCTCTACAGACAGGGGGCGTTCTCTCCTTGTCTCTACAGACAGGGGCGTTCTCTCCTTGTCTCTACAGACAGGGGCGGTCGTTCTCTCCTTGTCTCTACAGACAGGGGGCATTCTCTCCTTGTCTCTACAGACAGGGGGCGTTCTCTCCTTGTCTCTACAGACAGGGGGCGTTCTCTCCTTGTCTCTACAGACAGGGGGCGTTCTCTCCTTGTCTCTACAGACAGGGGGCGTTCTCTCCTTGTCTCTACAGACAGGGGCGTTCTCTCCTTGTCTCTACAGACAGGGGCATTCTCTCCTTGTCTCTTCGGACAGGGACGTTCTCTCCTTGTCTCTTCGGACAGGTGCAGGGATTACACTTCACTACACTACATCACTACATTCTGTTCACGGCTGTCCGTGAGGTAACTGGCTAAGGTAGCACCTGGGGCAACTGGTTAAGGTAGGTGCCTGGGGTAACTGGCTAAGGTAGCAGCCTGGGGTAGCTGGCTAAGGTAGCAGCCTGGGGTAGCTGGTTAAGGTAGTAGCCTGGGGTAACTGGCTAAGGTAGCAGCCTGGGGTAACTGGCTAAGGTAGCAGCCTGGGGTAGCTGGATGAGGTAACTGGCTAAGGTAGCAGCCTGGGGTAACTGGATGAGGTAACTGGCTAAGGTAGCAGCCTGGGGTAACTGGATGAGGTAACTGGCTAAGGTAACAGCCTGGGGTAACTGGCTAAGGTAACAGCCTGGGGTAGCTGGCTAAGGTAGTAGCCTGGGGTAACTGGCTAAGGTAGCAGCCTGGGGTAACTGGCTAAGGTAGCAGCCTGGGGTAACTGGCTAAGGTAGCAGCCTGGGGTAACTGGCTAAGGTAGCAGCCTGGGGTAACTGGCTAAGGTAGCAGCCTGGGGTAACTGGATGAGGTAACTGGCTAAGGTAACAGCCTGGGGTAGCTGGCTAAGGTAGCAGCCTGGGGTAACTGGCTAAGGTAGCAGCCTGGGGTAACTGGCTAAGGTAGCAGCCTGGGGTAACTGGCTAAGGTAGCAGCCTGGGGTAACTGGCTAAGGTAGCAGCCTGGGGTAACTGGCTAAGGTAGCAGCCTGGGGTAGCTGGCTAAGGTAGCAGCCTGGGGTAGCTGGCTAAGGTAGCAGCCTGGGGTAACTGGCTAAGGTAACAGCCTGGGGTAGCTGGCTAAGGTAGCAGCCTGGGGTAACTGGCTAAGGTAGCAGCCTGGGATAACTGGCTAAGGTAGCAGACTGGGGTAACTGGCTAAGGTAGCAGCCTGGGGTAACTGGATGAGGTAACTGGCTAAGGTAACAGCCTGGGGTAGCTGGCTAAGGTAGCAGCCTGGGGTAGCTGGCTAAGGTAGCAGCCTGGGGTAACTGGCTAAGGTAACAGCCTGGGGTAGCTGGCTAAGGTAGCAGCCTGGGGTAACTGGCTAAGGTAGCAGCCTGGGATAACTGGCTAAGGTAGCAGCCTGGGGTAACTGGCTAAGGTAACAGCCTGGGGTAGCTGGCTAAGGTAGCAGCCTGGGGTAACTGGCTAAGGTAGCAGCCTGGGGTAACTGGTTAAGGTAGCAGCCTGGGGTAGCTGGCTGAGGTAACTGGCTAAGGTAGCAGCCTGGGGTAGCTGGCTAAGGTAGCAGCCTGGAGTAGCTGGCTGAGGTAGCAGCCTGGGGTAGCTGGCTGAGGTAACTGGCTAAGGTAGCAGCCTGGAGTAGCTGGCTAAGGTAGCAGCCTGGGGTAGCTGGCTAAGGTAGCAGCCTGGGGTAACTGGCTGAGGTAACTGGCTAAGGTAGCAGCCTGGAGTAGCTGGCTGAGGTAGCAGCCTGGGGTAACTGGCTAAGGTAGCAGCCTGGAGTAGCTGGCTGAGGTAGCAGCCTGGGGTAACTGGCTAAGGTAGCAGCCTGGAGTAGCTGGCTGAGGTAGCAGCCTGGGGTAACTGGCTAAGGTAGCAGCCTGGGGTAGCTGGCTGAGGTAACTGGCTAAGGTAGCAGCCTGGGGTAGCTGGCTAAGGTAGCAGCCTGGAGTAGCTGTCTGAGGGAGCAGCCTGGGATAACTGGATGAGGTAACTGGCTAAGGTAGCAGCCTGGGGTAACTGGATGAGGTAACTGGCTAAGGTAGCAGCCTGGGGTAACTGGATGAGGTAACTGGCTAAGGTAGAAGCCTGGGGTAACTGGATGAGGTAACTGGCTAAGGCTAAGGTAGCAGCCTGGGGTAACTGGATGAGGTAACTGGCTAAGGTAGCAGCCTGGGGTAACTGGATGAGGTAACTGGCTAAGGTAGCAGCCTGGGGTAACTGGATGAGGTAACTGGCTAAGGTAGCAGCCTGGGGTAACTGGATGAGGTAACTGGCTAAGGCTAAGGTAGCAGCCTGGGGTAACTGGATGAGGTAACTGGCTAAGGTAGCAGCCTGGGGTAACTGGATGAGGTAACTGCCTAAGGTAGCAGCCTGGGGTAACTGGATGAGGTAACTGGCTAAGGTAGCAGCCTGGGGTAACTGGATGAGGTAACTGGCTAAGGTTAGCCTGGGGAAACTGGATGAGGTAACTGGCTAAGGTCAGCCTGGGGTAAATGGATGAGGTAACTGCCTAAGGTAGCAGCCTGGGGTAACTGGATGAGGTAACTGGCTAAGGTAGCAGCCTGGGGTAACTGGATGAGGTAACTGGCTAAGGTCAGCCTGGGGGTAACTGGATGAGGTAACTGCCTAAGGTAGCAGCCTAGGGTAACTGGATGAGGTAACTGGCTAAGGTAGCAGCCTGGGGGTAACTGGATGAGGTAACTGCCTAAGGTAGCAGCCTGGGGTAACTGGATGAGATAACTGGCTAAGGTAGCAGCCTGCGGTAACTGGATGAGGTAACTGGCTAAAGTAGCAGCCTGGGGTAACTGGATGAGGTAACTGGCTAAGGTAGCAGCCTGGGGTAACTGGATGAGGTAACTGGCTAAGGTAGCAGCCTGGGGTAACTGGATGAGGTAACTGGCTAAGGTAGCAGCCTGGGGTAACTGGATGAGGTAACTGGCTAAGGTAGCAGCCTGGGGTAACTGGATGAGGTAACTGGCTAAGGTAGCAGCCTGGGGTAACTGGATAAGGTAACTGACTAAGGTAGCAGCCTGGGGTAACTTGATGAGGTAACTGGCTAAGGTAGCAGCCTGGGGTAACTGGATGAGGTAACTGGCTAAGGTAGCAGCCTGGGGTAACTGGCTAAGGTAGCAGCCTGGGGTAACTGGCTAAGGTAGCAGCCTGGGGTAGCTGGCTAAGGTAGCAGCCTGGGGTAACTGGCTAAGGTAGTAGCCTGGGGTAACTGGCTAAGGTAGCAGCCTGGAGTAGCTGGATGAGGTAACTGGCTAAGATAGCAGCCTGGGGTAACTGGATGAGGTAACTGGCTAAGGTAGCAGCCTGGGGTAACTGGATGAGGTAACTGGCTAAAGTAGCAGCCTGGGGTAACTGGATGAGGTAACTGGCTAAGGTAGCAGCCTGGGGTAACTGGATGAGGTAACTGGCTAAGGTAGCAGCCTGGGGTAACTGGCTAAGGTAGCAGCCTGGGTAACTGGATGAGGTAGCAGCCTGGGGTAGCTTGCTAAGGTAGCAGCCTGGGGTAACTGGCTAAGGTAGCAGCCTGGGGTAACTGGATGGGGTAACTGGCTAAGGTAGCAGCCTGGGGTAACTAGATGAGGAAACTGGCTAAAGTAGCAGCCTGGGGTAACTGGCTAAGGTAGCAGCCTGGGTAACTGGATGAGGTAACTGGCTAAAGTAGCAGCCTGGGGTAACTGAATGAGGTAGCAGCCTGGGGTAACTGGCTAAGGTAGCAGCCTGGAGTAGCTGGCTAAGGTAGCAGCCTGGGGTAACCACCACAGAGAGACAGACAGGTGTAATCAGTAACTCACCACAGAGAGACAGACAGGTGTAATCAGTAACCCACCACAGAAAGACAGGCAGGTGTAATCAGTAACCCACCACAGAGAGACAGACAGGTGTAATCAGTAACCCACCACAGAGAGACAGACAGGTGTAGTCAGTAACCCACCACAGAGAGACAGACAAGTGTAATCAGTAACCCACCACAGAGAGACAGACAGGTGTAATCAGTAACCCACCACAGAGAGACAGACAGGTGTAATCAGTAACCCACCACAGAGAGACAGACAGGTGTAATCAGTAACCCACCACAGAGAGACAGACAGGTGTAATCAGTAACCCACCACAGAGAGACAGACAGGTGTAATCAGTAACCCACCACAGAGAGACAGACAAGTGTAATCAGTAACCCACCACAGAGAGACAGACAGGTGTAATCAGTAACCCACCACAGAGAGACAGACAGGTGTAATCAGTAACCCACCACAGAGAGACAGACAGGTGTAATCAGTAACCCACCACAGAGAGACAGACAGGTGTAGTCAGTAACCCACCACAGAGAGACAGACAGGTGTAGTCAGTAACCCACCACAGAGAGACAGACAGGTGTAATCAGTAACCCACCACAGAGAGACAGACAAGTGTAATCAGTAACCCACCACAGAGAGACAGACAGGTGTAATCAGTAACCCACCACAGAGAGACAGACAGGTGTAATCAGTAACCCACCACAGAGAGACAGACAGGTGTAATCAGTAACCCACCACAGAGAGACAGACAGGTGTAGTCAGTAACCCACCACAGAGAGACAGACAGGTGTAGTCAGTAACCCACCACAGAGAGACAGACAGGTGTAATCAGTAACCCACCACAGAGAGACAGACAGGTGTAATCAGTAACCCACCACAGAGAGACAGACAGGTGTAATCAGTAACCCACCACAGAGAGACAGACAGGTGTAATCAGTAACCCACCACAGAGAGACAGACAGGTGTAATCAGTAACCCACCACAGAGAGACAGACAGGTGTAATCAGTAACCCACCACAGAGAGACAGACAGGTGTAATCAGTAACCCACCACAGAGAGACAGACAGGTGTAATCAGTAACCCACCACAGAGAGACAGACAGGTGTAATCAGTAACCCACCACAGAGAGACAGACAGGTGTAGTCAGTAACCCACCACAGAGAGACAGACAGGTGTAGTCAGTAACCCACCACAGAGAGACAGACAGGTGTAATCAGTAACCCACCACAGAGAGACAGACAGGTGTAATCAGTAACCCACCACAGAGAGACAGACAGGTGTAATCAGTAACCCACCACAGAGAGACAGACAGGTGTAATCAGTAACCCACCACAGAGAGACAGACAGATGTAATCAGTAATCCACCACAGAGAGACAGACAGGTGTAATCAGTAACCCACCACAGAGAGACAGACAGGTGTAATCAGTAACCCACCACAGAGAGACAGACAGGTGTAATCAGTAACCCACCACAGAGAGACAGACAGGTGTAATCAGTAACCTACCACAGAGAGACAGACAGGTGTAATCAGTAACCCACCACAGAGAGACAGACAGGTGTGATCAGTAACCCACCACAGACAGACAGATGTAATCAGTAACCCACCACAGAGAGACAGACAGATGTAATCAGTAACCCACCACAGAGAGACAGACAGGTGTAATCAGTAACCCACCACAGAGAGACAGACAGGTGTAATCAGTAACCCACCACAGACAGACAGGTGTAATCAGTAACCCACCACAGACAGACAGATGTAATCAGTAACCCACCACAGAGAGACAGACAGATGTAATCAGTAACCCACCACAGAGAGACAGACAGGTGTAATCAGTAACCCACCACAGAGAGACAGACAGGTGTAATCAGTAACCCACCACAGACAGACAGATGTAATCAGTAACCCACCACAGAGAGACAGACAGATGTAATCAGTAATCCACCACAGAGAGACAGACAGATGTAATCAGTAACCCACCACAGAGAGACAGACAGGTGTAATCAGTAACCCACCACAGAGAGACAGACCGAT
>NW_027008600.1:77500-85717 GCF_036934945.1 Oncorhynchus masou masou
TAAATAAACATAAATATGGGTTGTATTTACAATGGTGTTTGTTCTTCATTGGTTGACCTTTTCTTGTGGCAACAGGTCAAAAATCTTGCTGCTGTGATTTCACCCAGTAGATATGGGAGTTTACAGCCATCCAGCACACACACACACACACACACACACACACACACACACACACACACACACACACACACACACACACACAGACACACACACTCCACACACACATCACACACACACATCACACACACATCACACACACATCACACACACACACACACACGCTTGCAGAGAGGCTGTGGTCCTGACATGAACCAGATTAATATGAGATGTCCTCTCATACCCTCTCCTCCCTGTGTGTGTGTGTGTGTGTGTGTGTGTGTGTGTGTGTGTGTGTGTGTGTGTGTGTGTGTGTGTGTGTGTGTGTGTGTGTGTGGCTGTGTGTGTGTGTGTGTGTGTGTGTGTGTGTGTGTGTGTGTGTGTGTGTGTGTGTGTGTGTGTGTGTGTGTGTGTGTGTGTGTGTGTGTGTGTGTGTGTGTGTGTGTGTGTGTGTGTGTGTGTGTGTGTGTGTGTGTGTGTAGCTGTGTGTGTGTGTGTGTGTGTGTGTGTGTGTGTGTGTGTGTGTGTGTGTGTGTGTGTGTGTGTGTGTGTGTGTGTGTGTGTGTGTGTGTGTGTGTGTGTGTGTGTGGCTGTTTGTGTGTGTGTGTGTGTGTGCTGTGTGTGTGTGTGTGGTGTGTGTGTGTGTGTGTGTGTGTGTGTGTGTGTGTGTGCCATACATTGTGTGGTGTGTGGTGTGTGCCATGTGTGTGTGTGTGTGTGTGTGTGTGTGTGTGTGTGTGTGTGTGTGTGTGTGTGTGTGTGGGGGGTATTTCCCCTGGGGGCAGGAAGCCAATTCATTCATCAGAACATGTGTGAAAGGAAGAGAGAAAGAGAAAAAGAGCACTCCCTTACACAGGAATGTGGTCCAACCACCCACATTATAACAGAAACACACACACAGTCCGACCAGCGACATTATAACACACACACACACACGCAAACACAGAGTCCGACCAGCCACCTTATAACACACACACAAACACACACACACACACACACACACACACACACACACACACACACACACACACACACACACACACACACACACACACACACACACACACACACACACACAAACACACAAACACACACACACACACAGTCCGACCAGCGACATTATAACACACACACACACACACACACACACACACACACACACACACACACACACACACACACACACACACACACACACACACACACACACAGACCACATGTTACATTATATATTATAGACCTTTAGGCCTAAACACTTCATCCAGTCACTTCACCCAGTCACTTCATCCAGTCACTTCATCCAGTCACTTCACCCAGCCACTTGATCCAGTCACTTCATCCAGTCACTTCATCCAGTCACTTCACCCAGTCACTTCATCCAGTCACTTCACCCAGTCACTTGATCCAGTCACTTCATCCAGTCACTTCACCCAGTCACTTCATCCAGTCACTTCATCCAGTCACTTGATCCAGTCACTTCATCCAGTCACTTCATCCAGTCACTTCATCCAGTCACTTCACCCAGTCACTTCAACCAGTCATTTCATCCAGTCACTTCATCCAGTCACTTCACCCAGTCACTTGATCCAGTCACTTCATCCAGTCACTTCATCCAGTCACTTCATCCAGTCACTTCACCCAGTCACTTGATCCAGTCACTTCATCCAGTCACTTCATCCAGTCACTTCACCCAGTCACTTCAACCAGTCATTTCATCCAGTCACTTCATCCAGTCACTCTAGCCATACTGTTTTGTGAATGGGTGACTCTAGCCATACCGTATTGTGAATGGGTGACTCTAGCCATAGTGTATTGTGAATGGGTGACTCTAGCCATACCGTATTGTGAATGGGTGACTCTAGCCATACCGTATTGTGAATGGGTGACTCTAGCCATACTGTATTGTGAATGGGTGACTCTAGCCATACCGTATTGTGAATGGGTGACTCTAGCCATACTGTATTGTGAATGGGTGACTCTAGCCATACTGTATTGTGAATGGGTGACTCTAGCCATACCGTATTGTGAATGGGTGACTCTAGCCATACTGTATTGTGAATGGGTGACTCTAGCCATACTGTATTGTGAATGGGTGACTCTAGCCATACTGTATTGTGAATGGGTGACTCTAGCCATACCGTATTGTGAATGGGTGACTCTAGCCATACTGTATTGTGAATGGGTGACTCTAGCCATACTGTATTGTGAATGGGTGACTCTAGCCATACTGTATTGTGAATGGGTGACTCTAGCCATACCGTATTGTGAATGGGTGACTCTAGCCATACTGTATTGTGAATGGGTGACTCTAGCCATACTGTATTGTGAATGGGTGACTCTAGCCATACTGTATTGTGAATGGGTGACTCTAGCCATACTGTATTGTGAATGGGTGACTCTAGCCATACTGTATTGTGAATGGGTGACTCTAGCCATACTGTATTGTGAATGGGTGACTCTAGCCATACTGTATTGTGAATGGGTGACTCTAGCCATACCGTATTGTGAATGGGTGACTCTAGCCATACCGTATTGTGAATGGGTGACTCTAGCCATACCGTATTGTGAATGGGTGACTCTAGCCATACCGTATTGTGAATGGGTGACTCGAGCCATACCGTATTGTGAATGGGTGACTCTAGCCATACTGTATTGTGAATGGGTGACTCTAGCCATACTGTATTGTGAATGGGTGACTCTAGCCATACTGTATTGTGAATGGGTGACTCTAGCCATAGTGTATTGTGAATGGGTGACTCTAGCCATACTGTATTGTGAATGGGTGACTCTAGCCATACCGTATTGTGAATGGGTGACTCTAGCCATACTGTATTGTGAATGGGTGACTCTAGCCATACTGTATTGTGAATGGGTGACTCGAGCCATACTGTATTGTGAATGGGTGACTCTAGCCATACCGTATTGTGAATGGGTGACTCTAGCCATACTGTATTGTGAATGGGTGACTCTAGCCATACTGTTTTGTGAATGGGTGACTCTAGCCATACCGTATTGTGAATGGGTGACTCTAGCCATACTGTATTGTGAATGGGTGACTCTAGCCATACTGTATTGTGAATGGGTGACTCTAGCCATACTGTATTGTGAATGGGTGACTCTAGCCATACTGTATTGTGAATGGGTGACTCTAGCCATACCGTATTGTGAATGGGTGACTCTAGCCATACTGTATTGTGAATGGGTGACTCTAGCCATACCGTATTGTATTGACTCAAGCCATTCTCTTGCAGCAATGTATATATCCCTATAGCTCCACTACCAAGCCTGAGGTCTGAGGTCCTCCCTGTAGCTCCCCTACCAAGCCTGAGGCCTGAGGTCCTCCCTATAGCTCCCCTACCAAGCCTGAGGCCTGAGGTCCTCCCTATAGCTCCCCTACCAAGCCTGAGGCCTGAGGTCCTCCCTATAGCTCCCCTACCAAGCCTGAGGTCTGAGGTCCTCCCTATAGCTCCCCTACCAAGCCTGAGGCCTGAGGTCCTCCCTATAGCTCCCCTACCAAGCCTGAGGCCTGAGGTCCTCCCTATAGCTCCCCTACCAAGCCTGAGGCCTGAGGTCCTCCCTATAGCTCCCCTACCAAGCCTGAGGTCTGAGGTCCTCCCTATAGCTCCCCTACCAAGCCTGAGGTCTGAGGTCCTCACTATAGCCCCCCTACCAAGCCTGAGGTCTGAGGTCCTCCCTATAGCTCCCCTACCAAGCCTGAGGTCTGAGGCCCTCCCTATAGCCCCCCTACCAAGCCTGAGGTCTGAGGCCCTCCCTATAGCTCCCCTACCAAGCCTGAGGTCCTCCCTATAGCTCCCCTACCAAGCCTGAGGTCTGAGGTCCTCCCTATAGCTCCCCTACCAAGCCTGAGGTCTGAGGCCCTCCCTATAGCTCCCCTACCAAGCCTGGGAAACACCAAACTGGGGATGGGGGAGGGGGGAAAGAGAAAGAGGGGTAGCAGCAAGAGAGACAGAGAGAGAGATGTACAACAGGAAATGAGATGGAGAGAAAGGAATTCCAAACTGCATTCAAGACATGATTTAAAAAGCCCTGAACAACCCAGTAACTTTGAAAGAACAGAGAGAAGAGAGATGGAGTTTAAAGAGATAGAGGAGGAGAGCAGTGTTACCCCCTAGACAAGCTCTGGAGGAGTTTAAAGAGATAGAGGAGACCAGTGTTACCCCCTAGACAACCTCTGAAGGAGTTTAAAGAGATAGAGGTAGAGACCAGTGTTACCCCCTAGACAACCTCTGGAGGAGTTTAAAGAGATAGAGGTAGAGACCAGTGTTACCCCCTAGACAACCTCTGGAGGAGTTTAAAGAGATAGAGGAGACCAGTGTTACCCCATAGACAACCTCTGAAGGAGTTTAAAGAGATAGAGGAGACCAGTGTTACCCCCTAGACAACCTCTGAAGGAGTTTAAAGAGATAGAGGAGACCAGTGTTACCCCCTAGACAACCTCTAAAGGAGTTTAAAGAGATAGAGGAGACCAGTGTTACCCCCTAGACAACCTCTGGAGGAGTTTAAAGAGATAGAGGAGACCAGTGTTACCCCCTAGACAACCTCTGAAGGAGTTTAAAGAGATAGAGGAGACCAGTGTTACCCCCTAGACAACCTCTGAAGGAGTTTAAAGAGATAGAGGAGACCAGTGTTACCCCCGAGACAAACACTGGAGGAGTTTAAAGAGATAGAGGAGACCAGTGTTACCCCCGAGACAACCTCTAAAGGAGTTTAAAGAGATAGAGGAGACCAGTGTTACCCCCTAGACAACCTCTGGAGGAGTTTAAAGGTCTGTAGATGTGTGACGGTTTTCCTCCTCGTCTGAGTAGGAGCAGGAAGGATTGGACCAATAGGCAGCGTGGTACATGTCCATGTTAATATTTATTAAACACAAAAAAACAAAATAACAAGAGAACGAACGGAAACTAAAACAGTTCTGTCTGGTGCAGACACAGAGAAAAGAAAACAACAACCCACAAATCATAGTGGGAAAACAGGCTGCCTAAGTATGGTTCTCAATCAGAGACAACGATAAACAGCTGCCTCTGATTGGGAATCATACCAGGCCTAAACACATAGAAATACAAAAAACATAGAACAAAACGTAGAATGCCCACCCCAACTCACGCCCTGACCAAACTAAAACAGAGACATGAAAAAGGAACTACGGTCAGGACGTGACTGCATCAGCATATTCAGTGAATGGAACTTCTAATAGAATACTCCTCTTTCACCAGACAGACTCCTCCCCTTCAGACAAACCTTTGAGGAAGTAGTAAATGAGTTGACGATTCACCAAGGGAACACACACACACACACACACAGACACACACGCACACGCACACACACAGACACAGACACACGCACGCACGCACACACACACACACACACACACACACACACACACACACACACACACACACACACACACACACACACAGAGAGAGAGAGAGAAGGGCACTTTGTCCTCCCAGGGGAGGAGGGTGTATGATCTCATATCTCTATAGTTCATTAATGACTGAGTTAATTACCTCTTACATCATTATAGGACCCTGAGGTTACCTGTATTACAGACCACTGAGGTTACCTGTATTACAGACCACTGAGGTTACCTGTATTACAGACCACTGAGGTTACCTGTATTACAGACCACTGAGATTACCTGTATTACAGACCACTGAGGTTACCTGTATTACAGACCACTGAGGTTACCTGTATTACAGACCACTGAGATTACCTGTATTACAGACCACTGAGATTACCTGTATTACAGACCACTGAGATTACCTGTATTACAGACCACTGAGATTACCTGTATTACAGACCACTGAGATTACCTGTATTACAGACCACTGAGATTACCTGTATTACAGACCACTGAGATTACCTGTATTACAGACCACTGAGATTACCTGTATTACAGACCACTGAGATTACCTGTATTACAGACCACTGAGGTTACCTGTATTACAGACCACTGAGATTACCTGTATTACAGACCACTGAGATTACCTGTATTACAGACCACTGAGATTACCTGTATTACAGACCACTGAGGTTACCTGTATTACAGACCACTGAGATTACCTGTATTACAGACCACTGAGATTACCTGTATTACAGACCACTGAGATTACCTGTATTACAGACCACTGAGATTACCTGTATTACAGACCACTGAGATTACCTGTATTACAGACCACTGAGATTACCTGTATTACAGACCACTGAGGTTACCTGTATTACAGACCACTGAGGTTACCTGTATTACAGACCACTGAGGTTACCTGTATTACAGACCACTGAGGTTACCTGTATTACAGACCACTGAGGTTACCTGTATTACAGACCACTGAGGTTACCTGTATTACAGACCACTGAGGTTACCTGTATTACAGACCACTGAGATTACCTGTATTACAGACCACTGAGATTACCTGTATTACAGACCACTGAGATTACCTGTATTACAGACCACTGAGATTACCTGTATTACAGACCACTGAGATTACCCTGTATTACAGACCACTGAGATTACCTGTATTACAGACCACTGAGATTACCTGTATTACAGACCACTGAGATTACCTGTATTACAGACCACTGAGGTTACCTGTATTACAGACCACTGAGATTACCTGTATTACAGACCACTGAGATTACCTGTATTACAGACCACTGAGATTACCTGTATTACAGACCACTGAGATTACCTGTATTACAGACCACTGAGATTACCTGTATACAGACCACTGAGATTACCTGTATTACAGACCACTGAGGTTACCTGTATTACAGACCACTGAGGTTACCTGTATTACAGACCACTGAGGCTACCTGTATTACAGACCACTGAGGTTACCTGTATTACAGACCACTGAGGTTACCTGTATTACAGACCACTGAGGTTACCTGTATTACAGACCACTGAGGTTACCTGTATTACAGACCACTGAGATTACCTGTATTACAGACCACTGAGATTACCTGTATTACAGACCACTGAGATTACCTGTATTACAGACCACTGAGATTACCTGTATTACAGACCACTGAGATTACCTGTATTACAGACCACTGAGATTACCTGTATTACAGACCACTGAGGTCATGACCAGTGCCCAGTCCATCTGGTATTTCTAGAGAGGTCATGACCAGTGCCCAGTCCATCTGGTATTTCTAGAGAAGTCATGACCAGTGGCCAGTCCAGCTGGTCTCTCCAGAGAGGTCATGACCAGTGGCCAGTCCAGCTGGTAGATCTAGAGGTCATGACCAGTGGCCAGTCCAGCTGGTAGATCTAGAGAGGTCATGACCAGTGGCCAGTCCAGCTGGTAGATCTAGAGAGGTCATGACCAGTGGCCAGTCCAGCTGGTCTCTCCAGAGAGGTCATGACCAGTGGCCAGTCCAGCTGGTAGATCTAGAGGTCATGACCAGTGGCCAGTCCAGCTGGTCTCTCCAGATCTAGAGGTCATGACCAGTGGCTGTCCAGCTGGTAGGACCAGAGAGGTCATGACCAGTGGCCAGTCCAGCTGGTCTCTCCAGAGAGGTCATGACCAGTGGCCAGTCCAGCTGGTAAATCTAGAGAGGTCATGACCAGTGGCCAGTCCATCTGGTCTCTCCAGAGAGGTCATGACCAGTGGCCAGTCCAGCTGGTCTCTCCAGAGAGGTCATGACCAGTGGCCAGTCCAGCTGGTAAATCTAGAGAGGTCATGACCAGTGGCCAGTCCATCTGGTCTCTCCAGAGAGGTCATGACCAGTGGCCAGTCCAGCTGGTCTCTCCAGAGAGGTCATGACCAGTGGGCAGTCCAGCTGGTAGGACCAGAGAGGTCATGACCAGTGGCCAGTCCAGCTGGTAGATCCAGAGAGGTCATGACCAGTGGCCAGTCCAGCTGGTCTCTCCAGAGAGGTCATGACCAGTGGCCAGTCCAGCTGGTAGATCTAGAGAGGTCATGACCAGTGGCCAGTCCAGCTGGTAGATCTAGAGAGGTCATGACCAGTGGCAAGTCCATCTGGTAGGACCAGAGAGGTCATGACCAGTGGCCAGTCCAGCTGGTAGGTCCAGAGAGGTCATGACGTCTTGAGGTTGTGATATGCTGCTAGATTCAGTTAGTGAACACACTATAG
>NW_027008601.1:0-7500 GCF_036934945.1 Oncorhynchus masou masou
GGGGTTAGACCGGAGGTGAACTGCGGGTAGACTGGAGGTAGACTGGGGGTAGACCGGGGTTAGACCGGAGGTGAACTGCGGGTAGACTGGAGGTAGACTGGGTGTAGACCGGGGTTAGACCGGAGGTGAACTGCAGGTAGACTGGCGGTAGACTGGGGGTAGACCGGGGTTAGACCGGAGGTGAACTGAGGGTAGACTGCAGGTAGACTGGGGATAGACCGGGGGTAGACCGGAGGTGAACTGCGGGTAGACTGAAGGTAGACTGTGGGTAGACCGGGGTTAGACCGGAGGTGAACTGCGGGTAGACTGAAGGTAGACCGGGGGTAGACCGGGGTTAGACCGGAGGTGAACTGTGGGTAGACTGGAGGTAGACCGGGGGTAGACCGGGGTTAGACCGGAGGTGAACTGAGGGTAGACTGGAGGTAGACTTGGGGTAGACCGGGGTTAGACCGGAGGTGAACTGCAGGTAGACCGGAGGTAGACTGGGGGTAGACCGGGGTTAGACCGGAGGTGAACTGCAGGTAGACCGGAGGTAGACTGGAGGTAGACCGGGGTTAGACCGGAGGTGAACTGCAGGTAGACCGGAGGTAGACTGGAGGTAGACCGGGGTTAGACCGGAGGTGAACTGAGGGTAGACTGCAGGTAGACTGGGGGTAGACTGATGGTAGCCTGGAGGTGAACTGAGGGTAGACTGCAGGTAGACTGGGGGTAGATTGATGGTAGCCTGAGGTGAACTGAGGGTAGACTGCAGGTAGACTGGGGTAGACTGATGGTAGCCTGAGGTGAACTGAGGGTAGACTGCAGGTAGACTGGGGGTAGACTGATGGTAGCCTGGAGGTGAACTGAGGGTAGACTGCAGGTAGACTGGGGTAGACTGATGGTAGCCTGGAGGTGAACTGAGGGTAGACTGCAGACTGGGGGTAGACTGATGGTAGCCTGGAGGTGATCTGAGGGTAGACTGCAGGTAGACTGGGGTAGACTGACAGCAGCCTGGAGGTGAACTGAGGGTAGACTGCAGGTAGACTGGGGGTAGAATGGTAGCTGGAGGTGAACTGAGGGTAGACTGCAGGTAGACTGGGGTAGACTGATGGTAGCCTGGAGGTGAACTGAGGGTAGACTGCAGGTAGACTGGGGGTAGACTGATGGTAGCCTGGGGTGAACTGAGGGTAGACTGCAGGTAGACTGGGGGTAGACTGATGGTAGACTGGGGGTAACTGGATGGTAGACTGCTGCAGGTAGACTGGGGGTAGACTGATGGTAGCCTGGGGTAGGTGGTGCAACTGCAGGGACTGGGGGTAGACTGCAGGTAGACTGGGGGTAGACTGATGGTAGCCTGGAGGTGAACTGAGGGTAGACTGCACTGAGGGGTAGAGGTGAACTGAGGGTAGACTGCAGGTAGACTGGGGGTAGACTGATGGTAGCCTGGAGGTGAACTGAGGGTAGACTGCAGGTAGACTGGGGGTAGACTGATGGTAGCCTGGAGGTGAACTGAGGGTAGACTGCAGGTAGACTGGGGTAGACTGATGGTAGCCTGGAGACTGATGGTAGCCTGGAGGTGAACTGAGGGTAGACTGATGGTAGCCTGGAGGGTAGACTGCAGGTAGACTGGGGGTAGACTGATGGTAGCCTGGAGGTGAACTGAGGGTAGACTGCAGGTAGACTGGGGGTAGACTGGGGGTATCCTGGAGGTGAACTGAGGGTAGACTGCAGGTAGACTGGGGGTAGACTGATGGTAGCCTGGAGGTGAACTGAGGGTAGACTGCAGGTAGACTGGATGGTAGCCTTGTAGACTAGACTGGTAGCCTGGAGACTGTGAACTGAGGTAGACTGCAGGTAGACTGGGGGTAGACTGATGGTAGACTGGAGGTGAACTGAGGGTAGACTGCAGGTAGACTGGGGTGAACTGATGGTAGCCTGCAGGTAGACTGGGGGTAGACTGATGGTAGCCTGGAGGTGAACTGAGGGTAGACTGCAGGTAGACTGGGGGTAGACTGATGGTAGCCTGGAGGTGAACTGAGGGTAGACTGCAGGTAGACTGGGGGTAGACTGATGGTAGCCTGCAGGTAGACTGGGGGTAGACTGATGGTAGCCTGGAGGTGAACTGAGGGTAGACTGCAGGTAGACTGGGGGTAGACTGATGGTAGACTGGGGGTAGACTGGGGGTAGACTGATGGTAGCCTGGAGGTGAACTGAGGGTAGACTGCAGGTAGACTGGGGTAGACTGATGGTAGCCTGGAGGTGAACTGAGGGTAGACTGCAGGTAGACTGGGGGTAGACTGATGGTAGCCTGCAGGTAGACTGGTAGACTGATGGTCGCCTGGAGGTGAACTGAGGGTAGACTGGAGGTAGAACTGATGGTAGACTGGGGGTAGACTGGGGGTAGACTGATGGTAGCCTGGAGGTGAACTGAGGGTAGACTGGGGGTAGACTGGGGGTAGACTGATGGTAGACTGGGGGTAGACTGATGGTAGACTGGAGGTGAACTGAGGGTAGACTGGGGGTAAAAATAATGCATTTGGAAAGTATTCAGGGTCCTTTCCTTTTCCACATTTTGTTACGTTTCCTGCCTTCATGTAAAATATATGAAATTGTTTTTTCCCTTCATCAATCGACACACAATACCCCATAATGACAAAGCAAAAACAGGTTTTTATACATTTTTGCTATTTTACAAATAATGTAAAACTGAAATATCTCATTTACATAAGTATTCAGACATTTTACTCAATATTTTGTTGAAGCACCTTAGGCAGCGATTACAGCACTGAATCTTCTTGGGTATGACTACAAGTTTGGCACATGTATTTGAGGAGTTTCTCTCATTCTTCTCTGCAGATCCTCTCACGCTCTGTCAGGTTGGATGGAAAGTGTCGCTGCACAGCTATTTTCAGATCTCTCCAGAGATGTTCGATTGGGTTCAAGTTCGGGCTCTGGCTGGGCCACTCAAGGACATTCAGAGACTTGTCCTAAAGTAACTCCTACTGTGTCTTGGCTGTGTGCTTAGGGTCGTTGTCCTGTTGGAAGGTGACTTTACTCCATTCCTCTTTGCCTCGATCCTGACTAGTCTCCCAGTCCCTGGCACTGAAAAACATTCCCACAGCATGATGCTTCACCGTAGGGATGGTGCCTTTCCTCCAGACGTGACACTTGGCATTCAGGCCCAAGAGATCAATCTTGGTTTCATCAGACCAGAGAATCTTGTTTCTCATGGTCTGAGAGTCTTTAGATGCCTTTTGGCAAACTCCAAGCAGGCTGTCATGTGCCCTTTACTGAGGAGTGGCTTCTGTCTGGCCACTCTACCATAAAGGCTTGATTGGTGGAGTGCAGCAGAGATGGTTGTCCTTCTGGAAGGTTCTCCCATCTCTACAGAGGAACTCTAGATCTCTGTCAGAGTGACCATCGGGTTCTTGGTCACCTCACTGACCAAGGCCCTTCTCCACCGATTGCTTAGTTTGGCTGGCGGCCAGCTCTAGGAAGAGTCTTAGTGGTTCCAAAGTTCTTCCATTTAAGAATGATAGAGGCCACTGTGTTCTTGGGGACCTTCAATGCTGCAGAAATGTTTCAGTACTCTTCCCCATATCTGTGCCTCGGCACAATCCTGTCTCAGAGCTCTACAGATAATTCCTTCAAACTCATGGCTTGGTTGTGGGGCCTGTGGGACCTTATATAGACAGGTGTGTGTGCCTTTTCACATCATGTCCAATCAATAGAATTTACCCCAAGTGGACTCCAATCAAGTTGTAGAAACATCTCAAGGATGATCAATGGAAACAGGATGCACCTGAGCTCAATTTCAAGTCTCATAGTAAAGGGCATGAATACTTATTTAAATAAGGTATTTATGTTTTTGGGTTTTAATAAATTGTAAACATTTTCTAAAACTCTTTTTTCACTTTGTCATTATTGGGTATTGTGTGTAGATTGCTGAGGAAATGTTTTAATTTAATCAATTTTAGAATAAGGCTGTAACATAACAACATGTAGAAGAAGTCAAGGGTCTGAATACTTTATATACAACTGTATATAGCCCCTTCAACAGTGTAATGTCTTTAATATCATTAAATTGAAGACTTAGTTTTTATCAAAGATTCCTGTAATTAGATTACGAGATTAAACTGAATAATCATGTAACTGTAATTAACTAGAAAGTCGGGGCACCAAGGAAAGTATTCAGATTACAAAGTTATAATTTCCCAAAATAACCTTTCAGATATTTTCATATCTGATCCATAGTCTTCTGATTAATGATTTATTTATTTTATCTCACGTTAGTCACATTCCAAACGTCGTAAATTGTTGGTTATCTGCACGAACCCAGTCTTCACTATGAGTCATCCATACATCAATTGTCTTAAATCATTTATTTATTACTAACTAAGTAATTCACAGAAATGCATAAACAAACAACATGATAAATGTGGTTACATGAAAGTATAGGAGAATGTGCCCTAGTGGGCTGAACCGGTATGGCGGCTTGTTAGACAAAAGGGGAAATGGGGGTCGACCATGAAGTCACTACAGAGTAATAATTATAACAATTAAAATGCTAATCCTTTGCACATGAACGCTCACTCATTCGGGAACAATTGCAATCAATATATATATTTACGCTCAGTGTGTCGTCTTGAAAAGTTCTTTCTTTTGTAGAATTGTCCGTCTCTCTCTCTCCTCTCTCTCCGTCTTGGTTAGAGGGGATAGTTCAAAGTGACATTCGTTATAGAATGGATGTTTCGGTGGTTGTCATTCTTCGCGTTCAATGATTCCGAATTCCTAGCTGCAGACTAGTAATTAATATCAAAGACTTATTCTCATTCTGTCGGTATCGAAAGTCTAAGAGTTTAACCACGTGGTATGGTTAAAGATTCAGCAATGGTCTGCAACCTTTGTCCCCCTCCTAATGGAGAAAAACATGGACTACTGATAATTTCTCAAAGTTGGGTTTTATTCGAATTGCAGAAAATGGCTGTCCCAGGATGTCTGACCCTAACTGGGCTCAGGGGCGGTCCTCCGATTTAGTTCAAATCCAATTCCCTTCTTGAGTTTTCCTTCATTACACAGTCCAAAATCACATTGTAGAATTGTGTAAACAGTATCATACTCACTCATTCATCTTATACAACAATTAGATGTAAACCTCATATCTGAGGCTATTATATAAACAGCGTTATGGTAATGTGGCCACACCGTCTCCCATGAGCTTCCCCAAGTTGTGACAAACACACCAGTTCGTAGCTGGATTCTTTACCCAGCTTTTACACTTTCTCCGGAACATGACATTTGTTCGTACCTCAAGGTCTGTGAGGTGGAAGGATTTCTTTTGTCCTCTGTGAAAGTTGACCCTCTCTAATACTGTGTGGCCATGAGGCAGGGTCTTCTGAGGAATTTATGACCTCTGACCACAGCAGCCTGGTTGAAGGAGGAAAGGGGGGTGGCAGGGAGAGGGGGATGGGGTTGCTATGCGAGGGAGGCCAACGTCATGACAACAGTTAACCTGGAGCTGTAATATCAATTAAACTATATATCCCCTTCAACAGTTAACCTGGAGCTGTTATATTAATTAAACTATATATCCCCTTCAACAGTTAACCTGGAGCTGTTATATTGATTAAACTATATATTGTTTTCCTCTGTTATATTAATGAAAGGTTTTAAGCCAAACATGATAGCATAGAACTCCAAAACCTGCGAATGGTCGTTATCCATTTCCCAAATCAATTTCCCCCAGGAGATGAATAAAGTCATTTGTTTCGAGGGGCTAATGAGCGGCTCAATTTAAAATCACAGCCAGAGAAATTCCACTTCATCCGGCCAACAATGTCTGACCCACTCAATAAAAAGTTAAATTGTCGCTGTTTGAGCGTGACAGACACAACACCGAGCCAACAGACAGATGCCAGACGGACTTGCTGGGCGACATGCGTCCCTGACGCCTCATTGAATGACCACATAAGGATCCAAACAGACAGATGTGTCCCGGTCCTGCTCCGTTGGCCTGCGCCCCGGCTGTCCGTTTAGCTAGTAGCACCGCTGGGGCGACCTTGCAGGAGCGGAGAGACAGGGTGAGGTGGGGGTTGGTCGTTAGACATGCTGCCATGGTTACAGTCACCAATACAGACGAGTTAACGAGCTAATGGACGTAATGTGTCACAAAGTGGCATGGTCAGACACAGGCCTATAGGTATTGAATCGGTGATGAGGGGTCAGCAAATCCTACACATCTACACACGTCCTACATGACAATGTTCTACATGCAGTTCCACTCATCATGTCCCAGTGTTAAGTACTGAGGTACGTTTACGTTTTAAGGTCACAGACAGATACTGATGCTTCTAAACACGCCCTGCTACTCAACCAATGGTTGCTGGTTGGCTACATCTCGTTGTCATTTCCATTGCAGGAGACAGGTAAACACTATCACTAGGCCTACTCTGTCCTTCCAGCCTCCGGCTCAGCTGGCCAGTTGGTGGGTTGTATGTTTCATCACAGTGTTGTTTTGAACGCTCGTTTAAGGACCGATGCCCAGCTGAGCATTCTACTCAATACAGTCCTAATAGGTGCTGATGAAGAGTTGCTCTAAGTGCAGTACTGTGGCTTGGAAACACGATGACATTGATGAAAGAGTTGATGAAGAGTTGCTCTAAGTGCAGTACTGTGGCTTGGAAACACGATGACATTGATGAAGAGCTGATGAAGAGTTGCTCTAAGTGCAGTACTGTGGCTTGGAAACACGATGACATTGATGAAGAGTTGATGAAGAGTTGCTCTAAGTGCAGTACTGTGGCTTGGAAACACGATGACATTGATGAAGAGTTGATGAAGAGTTGCTCTAAGTGCATTACTGTGGCTTGGAAACACGATGACATTGATGAAGAGCTGATGAAGAGTTGCTCTAAGAATGCAGTACTGTGGCTTGGAAACACGATGACATTGATGAAGAGCTGATGAAGAGTTGCTCTAAGTGCAGTACTGTGGCTTGGAAACACGATGACATTGATGAAGAAGTTGATGAAGAGTTGCTCTAAGTGCAGTACTGTGGCTTGGAAACACGATGACATTGATGAAGAGCTGATGAAGAGTTGCTCTAAGTGCAGTACTGTGGCTTGGAAACACGATGACATTGATGAAGAGCTGATGAAGAGTTGCTCTAAGTGCAGTACTGTGGCTTGGAAACACGATGACATTGATGAAGAGTTGATGAAGAGTTGATGAAGAGTTGCTCTAAGTGCAGTACTGTGGCTTGGAAACGGCGATGACATTGATGAAGAGTTGATGAAGAGTTGATGAAGAGTTGCTCTAAGTGCAGTACTGTGGCTTGGGAACACAATGACATTGATGAAGAGTTGCTCTAAGTGCAGTACTGTGGCTTGGGAACACAATGACATTTCAAAAGGAGGCAAATAATGAGTTGGACAAGATTTTATCATCATTTTGAAGGCAGATTGACTTTAGATGCAGTGTAACTTTAGCTTTCAAGCTAGCTAAGATTGAGGGAAGAGCACA
>NW_027008601.1:15000-36845 GCF_036934945.1 Oncorhynchus masou masou
GACACATAGTCATTGGGCAGGGGGTTAGGGGAGGGGACACATGGTCATTGGGCAGGGGGGTTAGGGGGAGGGGACACATGGTCATTGGGCAGGGGGTTAGGGGAAGGGGACACATGGTCATTGGGCAGGAGGGTTAGGGGGAGGGCGACACATAGTCATTGGGCAGGGGGTTAGGGGTAGGGCGACACATGGTCATTGGGCAGGGGGTTAGGGGAGGGCGACACATGGTCATTGGGCAGGGGGGTTAGGGGAGGGCGACACATAGTCATTGGGTAGGGGGTTAGGGGGAGGGCGACACATGGTCATTGGGCAGGGGGGTTAGGGGAGGGTGACACATGGTCATTGGGCAGGGGGGTTAGGGGGAGGGGGCGACACATGGTCATTGGGCAGGGGGTTAGGGGAGGGTGACACATAGTCATTGGGCAGGGGGTTAGGGGGAGGGCGACACATGGTCATTGGGCAGGGGGTTAGGGGAGGGCGACACATGGTCATTGGGCAGGGGGGTTAGGGGAGGGCGACACATAGTCATTGGGCAGGGGGGTTAGGGGGAGGGCGACACATGGTCATTGGGCAGGGGGTTAGGGGGAGGGCGACACATGGTCATTGGGCAGGGGGGTTAGGGGGAGGGCGACACATAGTCATTGGGTAGGGGGTTAGGGGAGGGGGACACATGGTCATTGGGCAGGGGGGTTAGGGGAGGGCGACACATGGTCATTGGGCAGGGGGTTAGGGGAGGGGGCGACACATGGTCATTGGGTAGGGGGTTAGGGGTAAGGGGACACATGGTCATTGGGTAGGGGTTAGGGGTAAGGGGACACATGGTCATTGGGCAGGGGGGTTAGGGGGAGGGCGACACATGGTCATTGGGCAGGGGGGTTAGGGGGAGGGCGACACATGGTCATTGGGTAGGGGGGTTAGGGGTAAGGAGACACATGGTCATTGGGCAGGGGGGTTAGGGGTAAGGGGGCACATGGTCATTGGGCAGGGGGTTAGGGGGAGGCGACACATGGTCATTGGGCAGGGGGTTAGGGGTAAGGGGACACATGGTCATTGGGCAGGGGGATAGGGGTAAGGGGGCACATGGTCATTGGGCAGGGAGGTCAGGGGTAAGGAGACACATGGTCATTGGGCAGGGAGGTTAGGGGTAAGGAGGCACATGGTCATTGGGCAGGGGGTTAGGGGTAAGGAGACACATGGTCATTGGGCAGGGGGGTTAGGAGTAAGGGGACACATGGTCATTGGGCAGGGAGGTTAGGGGTAAGGGGGCACATGGTCATTGGGCAGGGGGGTTAGGAGTAAGGGGACACATGGTCATCGGGCAGGGGGGATGGGGGTAAGGGGACACATGGTCATTGGGCAGGGAGGTTAGGGGTAAGGGGGCACATGGTCATTGGGTAGGGGGGTTAGGGGTAAGGGGACACATGGTCATTGGGTAGGGGGTTAGGGGTAAGGGGACACATGGTCATTGGGTAGGGGGGTTAGGGGTAAGGGGACACATGGTCATTGGGTAGGGGGGTTAGGGGTAAGGGGACACATGGTCATTGGGTAGGGGGGTTAGGGGTAAGGGGACACATGGTCATTGGGTAGGGGGGTTAGGGGTAAGGGGAGCTGGGGGACATAGTCCGGTGGTGATACCATCACTACCTCCCTCTACTGCCCACTGTGAGTAGTGTCACTACCTCCTCCTACTGCCCACTGTGAGTAGTGTCACTACCTCCCTCTACTGCCCACTGTGAGTAGTGTCACTTCCTCCCTCTACTGCCCACTGTGAGTAGTGTCACTACCTCCCCCTACTGCCCACTGTGAGTAGTGTCACTACCTGCCTCTACTGCCCACTGTGAGTAGTGTCACTACCTCCTCCTACTGCCCACTGTGAGTAGTGTCACTACCTCCCTCTACTGCCCACTGTGAGTAGTGTCAATTCCTCCCCTACTGCCCACTGTGAGTAGTGTCACTACCTTCCCCTACTGCCCACTATGAGTAGTGTCACTACCTCCCTCTACTGCCCACTATGAGTAGTGTCACTACCTCCCCCTACTGCCCACTGTGAGTAGTGTCACTACCTCCCTCTACTGCCCACTGTGAGTAGTGTCACTACCTCCCTCTACTGCCCACTGTGAGTAGTGTCACTACCTCCCTCTACTGCCCACTGTGAGTAGTGTCACTACCTCCCCCTACTGCCCACTGTGAGTAGTGTCACTACCTCCCTCTACTGCCCACTGTGAGTAGTGTCAATTCCTCCCCCTACTGCCCACTGTGAGTAGTGTCACTACCTCCCCCTACTGCCCACTATGAGTAGTGTCACTACCTCCCCCTACTGCCCACTATGAGTAGTGTCACTACCTCCCCCTACTGCCCACTGTGAGTAGTGTCACTGGATGGATGTTCTGTATGTTTTTCAATTAGAGCTTCTGACAGGTTGGAATGGGGAAGGGTGTTGGATTCTTAGATTACTCAGAATCAGAAGCACTCAATTATATCAGATACACACACACACACACACACACACACACACACCCCCCCCCCCTGCCCACACACACTCCAGATATCCATATTTAACGCTGTGTTAATTACATGCAGCTAGCTCCCTGCTGTTCTACCATAGCATGAATAAACCAGACCATTAGAACAGACAGACACATCACAGGTGGGAAGATACAACCGGGGCTGTGTCCCAAAGGGCACCCTATTCCCTATATAGTGCCCTGCCTTCCTTATGGCCCTGGTCAAAAGTAGTGCACTATATAGGGGATAGGGTGCCCTTTGGGATGAATCCAAATACAGAAGACTGTATGAAATGTTAATATGTGCAGGCCCCTCTCACCACTGCCTCGGCCTACAGAATACAATATGACAGGAAGATACACACATATTTACAAGTCATTGGAGCTCTTTGCTATATCCATCTAGGAATGTTGTTTGTTTGGAAGAAATGCGACATACATCCCCTGTCAGTAGTGCAGCAGTGTGTGTTTGTACATGAGGCCATGTGTTTGTGTGTGTGTCTATGTCTGTGTACTTTATTCAAGTCACTGTTATGACAGGACATTTTACTCCCAGTCCCGAGCTGCTGCCAGAGCAGGATGATCATAATGCCGTCTTCTCCATGGCAACACCTATGGGTTCTATTCTGACCACGGGAGACTAACAGAGAGGTGAGACACAGAGAATGGAGAGAACGACCCACATTTAAATAGCATGCATATGAATACGTGTATCAGTCTAACACATGCATGGTGGAGATGCAGAGAAGGGAGGGATAAGAGAGGGATGGAGGTAGAGGGATAGAGGTAGAGGGATGGAGGTAGAGAGATGAGGGAGGAGGGATACGAGACGGGTAGAGGGAAGAGAAGGATAAGAGAGGGATGGAGGTAGAGGGATGGAGGTAGAGGGATGAGGGAGGGAGAGGGATACGAGACGGGTGGAGGGAAGGGAAGGATAAGAGAGGGATGGAGGTAGAGGGATGGAGGTAGAGGGAAGAGGGAAGAGAGGGATACGAGACGGGTAGAGGGAAGAGAAGGATAAGAGAGGGATGGAGGTAGAGGGATGGAGGTAGAGGGATGGAGGTAGAGGGATGGAGGTAGAGGGATGAGGGAGGAGAGGGATACGAGATGGGTGGAGATGCAGAGAAGGGAGGGATAAGAGAGGGATGAGGTAGAGGGATGGAGGTAGAGAGATGGAGGTAGAGAGATGGAGGTAGAGAGATGGAGGTAGAGAGATGGAGGTAGAGAGATGAGGGAGGAGAAGGATACGAGACGGGTGGAGGGAAGGGAAGGATAAGAGAGGGATGGAGGTAGAGGGATGGAGGTAGAGGGAAGAGGGAAGAGAGGGATACGAGACGGGTAGAGGGAAGAGAAGGATAAGAGAGGGATGGAGGTAGAGGGATGGAGGTAGAGGGATGGAGGTAGAGGGATGGAGGTAGAGGGATGAGGGAGGAGAGGGATACGAGATGGGTGGAGATGCAGAGAAGGGAGGGATAAGAGAGGGATGAGGTAGAGGGATGGAGGTAGAGAGATGGAGGTAGAGAGATGGAGGTAGAGAGATGAGGGAGGAGAAGGATACGAGACGGGTGGAGGAAGAGAAGGAAAAGAGAGGGATGGAGGTAGAGGGATGAGGGAGGAGAGGGATGGAGGAGGGATAGGGGGCAGCATTTTCACTTTTGGATAAATAGCGTGCCCAATTTCAACTTCCTGCTACTCATGCGAAGAATATAAGATATGCATATTATTAGTAGATTTGGATAGAAAACATTCTGAAGTTTCTAAAACTTTTTGAATCATGTCTGTGAGTATAACATAACTTATGTAGCAGGCAAACCCCGGAGGACAAACAGGTCTCTGTCTGTTCAGTAAGTTCTCATTGGCAAACAATATTTCTTAGGAACTTGTTTTCAGTTCCTACCTCTTCCACTGGATGTCACCAGTCTTTGGAATTTGGTTGAGGTTATTCATTTGTGCAATGAAGAAGTACGGCCATCTTGGAACTGGGTAACGCTGTTGAGAGTTGGCCAAGACTTGAAAAGTAGCGTTAGTTTCCTCTCGTCCTCTATTGAAAACAGATAGACTCGTCTTCAATTTGATCGATTATTAACGTTTAAAAATACCTGAAGTTGTATTACAAAAGTATTTTGAAATGTTTTGGCAAAGTTTACAGGCAACTTTTGAAATATTTTGCGCAAATTGGAAGACGTTTTTTCTGGATCAAACGCGTCAAATAAATGGACGTTGAAATATATATGGAATTAATCGAACAAAAGGACCATTTGTGATGTTTATGGGACATATTGGAGTGCCAAAAAAAGAAGCTCATCAAAGGCAAGGCGTGTTTTATATTTTATTTCTGCGTTTTGTGTAGCGCCTGCAGGGTTGAAATATGCTATTCTCTTTGTTTACTGCTGTGCTATCATCAGATAATAGCTTCTTATGCTTTTGCCGAAAAGCATTTTTAAAATCTGACATGTTGGCTGGATTCACAACGAGTGTAGCTTTAATTAGCTATATTGCATGTGTGATTTAATGAAAGTTTGAATTTTATAGTACTTTATTTGAATCAGGCGCTCTGCATTTTCTGTGGCAATTGGAGGGAAGAGAGGTATGGAGGTAGCGAGATGGAGGTAAAGAGATGGAGGGAAGAGGTATGGAGGTAGAGATGGGGGAAGAGAGGTATGGAGGTAGAGAGATGGAGGTAAAGAGATGGAGGGAAGAGAGGGATGGAGGTAGAGAGGTATGGAGGTAGAGAGATGGAGGGAATAGAGGTATGGAGGTAGAGAGACGGAGGTAAAGAGATGGAGGAAGAGAGGGATGGAGGTAGAGAGATGGAGAGAGGGATGGAGGCAAAGAGATGGAGGGAAGAGAGGGATGGAGGTAAAGAGATGGAGGGAAGAGAGGGATGGAGGTAAAGAGATGGAGGGAAGAGAGGGATGGAGGTAAAGAGATGGAGGGAAGAGAGGGATGGAGGTAGAGATGGAGGTAAAGAGATGGAGGGAAGAGAGGGATGGCGGTAAAGAGATGGAGGGAAGAGAGGGATGGAGGTAGAGAGATGGAGGTAAAGAGATGGAGGAAGAGAGGGATGGAGGTAGAGATGGAGGTAAAGAGATGGAGGGAAGAGAGGGGTGGAGGTAAAGAGATGGAGGGAAGAGAGGGATGGAGGTAAAGAGATGGAGGGAAGAGAGGGATGGAGGTAAAGAGATGGAGAGAAGAGAGGGATGGAGGTAGAGATTGAGGGAATAGATTAGTGTTAAAGGTAGACTATATAATAGGGAATAGGGTGAAATGTAGTGCACTATATAGGAATAGGGTGAAATGTAGTGCACCATATAGGGAACAGGGTGAAATGTAGTGCACTATATAGGGAATAAGGTGAAATGTAGTGCACTATATAGGGAATAAGGTGAAATGTAGTGCACTATATAGGGCAGAGTGTTAAATGTAGTGCACCATATAGGGAATAGGGTGAAATGTAGTGCACTATATAGGGAATAGGGTGAAATGTAGTGCACTATATAGGAATATGGTGAAATGTAGTGCACTATATAGGGAATAAGGTGAAATGTAGTGCACCATATAGGGAATAGGGTGAAATGTAGTGCACTATATACGGAATAGGTGAAATGTAGTGCACTATAAAGGGAATAGGGTGAAATGTAGTGCACTATATAGGAATAGGGTGAAATGTCAAGAACTATATAGGGAATAGGGTGAAATGTAGTGCACTATATAGGGAACAAGGTGAAATGTAGTGCACTATATAGGGAATAGGGTGAAATGTCAAGCACTATATAGGGAATAGGGTGAAATGTAGTGCACTATATAGGGAATAGGGTGAAATGTATTGCACTATATAGGGAATAGGGTGAAATGTAGTGCACTATATACGGAATAAGGTGAAATGTAGTGCACTATATAGGAAATAAGTTGAAATGTAGTGCACCATATAGGGAATAGGGTGAAATGTAGTGCACTATATAGGGAATAAGGTGAAATATATTGCACCATATAGGGAATAAGGTGAAATGTAGTGCATAATATACGGAATAGGGTGAAATGTCAAGCACTATATAGGGAATAGGGTGAAATGTAGTGCACTATATAGGAATAGGGTGAAATGTATTGCACTATATAGGGAATAAGGTGAAATGTAGTGCACTAAATAGGGAATAGGGTGAAATGTATTGCACTATATAGGGAATATGGTGAAATGTATTGCACTATATAGGGATTAGGGTGAAATTTAGTGCACTATATAGGGAATAGGGTGAAATGTATTGCACTATATAGGGAATAGGGTGAAATATAGTGCACTATATACGGAATAAGGTGAAATGTAGTGCACTATATAGGGAATAAGTTGAAATGTAGTGCACTATATAGGGAATAGGGTGAAATGAAGTGCACTATATAGGGAATAAGGTGAAATGTAGTGCACTATATAGGGAATAGGGTTAAATGTCACACTATATAGGGAATAGGGTGAAATGTAGTGCACTATATAGGGAATAGGGTGAAATGTAGTGCACTATATAGGGAATAGGGTGAAATGAAGTGCACTATATAGGGAATAAGGTGAAATGTAGTGCACTATATAGGGAATAGGGTGAAATGTCAAGCACTATATAGGGAATAGGGTGAAATGTAGTGCACTATATAGGGAATAGGGTGAAATGTAGTGCACTATATAGGGAATAGGGTGAAATGTAGTGCACTATATACGGAATAAGGTGAAATGTTGTGAACTATATAAGGAATATGGTGAAATGTAGCGCACTATATAGGGAATATGGTGAAATGTAGCGCACTATATAGGGAATAAGGTGAAATGTAGAGCACTATATAGGGAATAAGGTGGAATGTAGTGCACTATATAGGGAATAAGGTGAAATATATTGCACCATATAGGGAATAAGGTGAAATGTAGTGCATCATATAGGGAATAGGGTGAAATGTCAAGCACTATATAGGGAATAGGGTGAAATGTAGTGCACTATATAGGGAATAGGGTGAAATGTATTGCACTATATAGGAATAAGGTGAAATGTAGTGCACTATATAGGGAATAGGGTGAAATGTATTGCACTATATAGGGAATAGGGTGAAATGTATTGCACTATATAGGGAATAGGGTGAAATGTAGTGCACTATATAGGGAATAGGGTGAAATGTATTGCACTATATAGGGAATAGGGTGAAATATAGTGCACTATCTACGGAATAAGGTGAAATGTAGTGCACTATATAGGGAATAGGGTGAAATGTAGTGCACTATATAGGAATAGGGTGAAATGTAGTGCACTATATAGGGAATAGGGTGAAATGTAGTGCACTATATAGGGAATAGGGTGAAATGTAGTGCACTATATAGGGAATAGGGTGAAATGTCAAGCACTATATAGGGAATAGGGTGAAATGTAGTGCACTATATAGGGAATAGGGTGAAATGTAGTGCACTATATAGGGAATAGGGTGAAATGTAGTGCACTTTATAGGGCAGAGTGTTAAATGTAGTGCACTATATAGGGAATAGGGTGAAATGTAGTGCACTATATACGGAATAAGGTGAAATGTTGTGAACTATATAAGGAATATGGTGAAATGTAAGCGCACTATATAGGGAATATGGTGAAATGTAGGCACTATATAGGGAATAAGGTGAAAAGTAGAGCACTATATAGGGAATAAGGTGAAATGTAGTGCACTATATAGGGAATAAGGTGAAATGTAGTGCACTATATAGGGAATAAGGTGAAATGTAGTGCACTATATAGGAATATGGTGAAATATATTGCACTATATAGGGAATAAGGTGAAATGTAGTGCACTATATAGGGAATACGGTGAAATGTAGTGCACTATATAGGGAATAAGGTGAAATGTAGTGCACTATATAGGGAATAAGGTGAAATGTAGTGCACTATATAGGGAATAAGGTGAAATGTAGTGCACTATATAGGGAATAAGGTGAAATGTAGTGCAGTATATAGGGAATAAGGTGAAATGTAGTGCACTATATAGGGAATAAGGTGAAATGTAGCGCACTATATAGGGAATAGGGTGAAATGTAGTGCACTATATAGGGATAAGGTGAAATGTAGTGCACTATATAGGGAATAAGGTGAAATGTAGTGTACCATATAGGGAATAGGGTGAAATGTAGTGCACTATATAGGGAATATGGTGAAATGTAGTGCACTATATAGGAATAGGGTGAAATGTAGTGTACAATATAGGGAATAGGGTGAAATGTAGTGTACCATATAGGGAATAGGGTGAAATGTAGTGCACTATATAGGGAATAGGGTGAAATGTAGTGTACAATATAGGGAATAGGGTGAAATGTAGTGTACCATATAGCGAATAGGGTGAAATGTAGTGCACTATATAGGGAATAGGGTGAAATGTAGTGAACTATATAGGGCAGAGTGTTAAATGTAGTGCACTATATAGGGAATAAGGTGAAATGTAGTGCACTATATAGGGAATAAGGTGAAATGTAGTGCACCATATAGGGAATAAGGTGAAATGTAGTGCACCATATAGGGAATAAGGTGAAATGTAGTGCACTATATAGGGAATAAGGTGAAATGTAGTGCACCATATAGGGAATAAGGTGAAATGTAGTGCACTATATAGGGAATAAGGTGAAATGTAGTGCACCATATAGGGAATAAGGTGAAATGTAGTGCACCATATAGGGAATAAGGTGAAATGTAGTGCACTATATAGGGAATAAGGTTAAATGTATTGCACTATATAGGGAATGAGGTTAAATGTAGTGACCTATTTAGGGCAGAGTGTTAAATGTAGTGCACTATATAGGGAAAAGGGTGAAATGTAGTGCACTATATAGGGAATACGGTTAAATGTAGTGCACTGTATAGGGAATAGGGTGAAATGTAGTGCACTATATAGGGAATAAGGTGAAATGTAGTGCACTATATAGGGAATAAGTTTAAATGTAGTGAACTATATAGGGCAGAGTGTTAAATGTAGTGCACTATATAGGGAATAAGGTTAAATGTAGTGAACTATATAGGGCAGAGTGTTAAATGTAGTGCACTATATAGGGAATAAGGTGAAATGTAGTGAACTATATAGGGCAGAGTGTTAAATGTAGTGCACTATATTGGGAATAGGGTGAAATGTAGTGCACCATATAGGGAATAGGGTGCAATGTAGTGCACTATATAGGGAATAGGGTGAAATGTAGTGCACTATATAGGGAATAAGGTGAAATGTAGTGCACTATATAGGGAACAAGGTGAAATGTATTGCACTATATAGGGAATAAGGTTAAATGTTGTGAACTATATAGGGCAGAGTGTTAAATGTAGTGCACTATATAGGGAATAAGGTGAAATGTAGTGAACTATATAGGGCAGAGTGTTAAATGTAGTGCACTATATAGGGAATAGGGTGAAATGTAGTGCACTATATAGGGAATAAGGTGAAATGTAGTGCACTATATAGGGAATAATGTGAAATGTCGAGCACTATATAGGGAATAGGGTGAAATGTAGTGCACTATATAGGGAATAAGGTGAAATGTAGTGCACTATATAGGGAATAGGGTGAAATGTCAAGCACTATATAGGGAATAGGGTGAAATGTAGTGCACTATATAGGGAATAGGGTGAAATGTCAAGCACCATATAGGGAATAGGGTGAAATGTAGTGCACTATATAGGGAATAGGGTGAAATGTAGTGCACTATATAGGGAATAGGGTGCCATTTGGGACGTAACATTGTCTCAATACTGATCAGACCCCACTGAGAGAAACTCTTCATTTTCCAAGGATATATGTTAGTACAGATCTAGGATAAAGTAGCCCCTCTGCCCGTGTAGTTTCACTCATTATGATCTAACATGCAAAACTGATCCTAGACCAGCTGTTGTACTCTGAGATGCTTTATGAATACGGCCCAGTCTATTACTGGGGATATTATTTAGTAAAAGTATGAGTGCTGATCTACGATCAGGTCCCCCTGCCTATATAATCGTATTCATTGTGACTGAAATTGATCCTCGATCAGCTGTTGTACTCTTGAGACGCTTTGTGAATATGGCCCTGTTCAGAAAAGATGGTTTTATCATTTTGCTACAGACTCTGCTGGCCCCTAGTGGCCATAATAAATAGTGAGCGAGAAATAGTGAAGAAAGGAGGAAAGAAGAGAGAGGGGAAACATTCACACGCACACACAGCTTTCAGAGCAAAAGCTAGCAGGTAACCTAGTGGTTAGAGCGTTGGGCCAGTAACCGAAGGTTGCTAGATTGAATCCCGAGCTGGAAAGTTAAAAATCTGTTGTTCTGCCCCTGAACAAGGCAGTTAACACACTGTTCCTTGGCCGTCATTGTAAATAAGAATTTGTTCTTAACTGATCTGCTGTCACGTTCTGACCTTAGTTCCTTTGTTTTGTCTTTTGTTTTAGTATGGTGAGGGTGTGATTTGGGGTGGGCAGTCTATGTTCTTTTTCTATAATTTGGGATTTCTGTGTTTGGCCTGGTATGGTTCTCAATCAGAGGCAGCTGTCAATCGTTGTTGCTGATGGAGAAGCATACTTAGGTAGCCTGGTTTCACCTTTGAGTTGTGGGTTGATTATTTTCTGTTCTGTGTGTATTCACCAGTCAGGACTGTTTCGTTTCGTTCTCGTTATTTTGTTTTGTGTTCATGATAATAAATTATCAATATGGACACTTACCACGCTGCGCATTGGTCCTCCTCTTCTTCCACCAACAACGGCCGTTACATCTGCCTAGTTAAATAAAGGTTCAAATAAAAACAATTCAATACACTATCTGTTATCAAAAGAAAGGACGACCAAGAGACTCTTTGTATCATCAAAATACAACTCCAAGCTGGAAGTATCAGAACACTTAGAAAGGTAGTTCTAACCTTAAAGATGACTGGGAGAAGTGTCAAGAATAAGAAAACAATATATTCCATAGTACACTAGAACACAGCAAAACATGAACAACAACAGTCTAAACATAGCTTGGAGTTGTATTTATATGATAACATAGCTACAGTATTTCACTTTTTAATGTGTATAGTATTGCTTACTAGGTGTGTCCAATCAATTGTGTCACCACTCCCTCTTCCAATTAGGGCTGATTGGAAAAGCTGTTCAAAAGAGGACATTGTATTATTTTTTTGTACTCCCCGACGAAGGCCATGCAGCCGAAACGCGTCAGATTTTTAAAACTTTGTTTCTATTGAACATGCCATACTAAAACAGGCATTTTAATTAATTATACGAAGAGGCCTTGGTCCTCCTTTCTTTTTGATGACCAATTCACCCCTTTTACCAAAGAGCACCATCTGTCTACCAAAATGTACTATTGTGTACCTTAGTAGCGCTTCCCTTCCTCCTCTTTCTACAGTAGGTGTTATCTTCAGATTCTATGGACTCCTCCAGTAACAGTATAAACCCTGTGGGTTGGGACTCCTCCAGTAACAGTATAAACCCTGTGGTTTGGGACTCCTCCAGTAACAGGATAAACCCTGTGGGTTGGGACTCCTCCAGTAACTGGATAAACCCTGTGGGTTGGGACTCCTCCAGTAACTGGATAAACCCTGTGGGTTGGGATTCCTCCAGTAACCCTGTGGGTTGGGACTCCTCCAGTAACAGGATAAACCCTGTGGGTTGGGACTCCTCCTGTAACCCTGTGGGTTGGGACTCCTCCAGTAACCCTGTGGGTTGGGACTCCTCCAGTAACCCTGTGGGTTGGGACTCCTCCAGTAACAGTATAAACCCTGTGGGTTGGGACTCCTCCAGTAACAGTATAAACCCTGTGGTTTGGGACTCCTCCAGTAACAGTATAAACCCTGTGGGTTGGGACTCCTCCAGTAACAGTATAAACCCTGTGGGTTGGGACTCCTCCAGTAACCCTGTGGGTTGGGACTCCTCCAGTAACCCTGTGGGTTGGGACTCCTCCAGTAACAGTATAAACCCTGTGGGTTGGGACTCCTCCAGTAACAGTATAAACCCTGTGGGTTGGGACTCCTCCAGTAACAGTATAAACCCTGTGGGTTGGGACTCCTCCAGTAACCCTGTGGGTTGGGACTCCTCCAGTAACCCTGTGGGTTGGGACTCCTCCAGTAACAGTATAAACCCTGTGGGTTGGGACTCCTCCAGTAACAGGATAAACCCTGTGGGTTGGGACTCCTCCAGTAACCCTGTGGGTTGGGACTCCTCCAGTAACAGTATAAACCCTGTAGGTTGGGACTCCTCCAGTAACCCTGTGGGTTGGGACTCCTCCAGTAACCCTGTGGGTTGGGACTCCTCCAGTAACCCTGTGGGTTGGGACTCCTCCAGTAACTGTATAAACCCTGTGGGTTGGGACTCCTCCAGTAACAGTATAAACCCTGTGGGTTGGGACTCCTCCAGTAACTGGATAAACCCTGTGGGTTGGGACTCCTCCAGTAACTGGATAAACCCTGTGGGTTGGGACTCCTCCAGTAACCCTGTGGGTTGGGACTCCTCCAGTAACTGGATAAACCCTGTGGGTTGGGACTCCTCCAGTAACTGGATAAACCCTGTGGGTTGGGATTCCTCCAGTAACCCTGTGGGTTGGGACTCCTCCAGTAACAGTATAAACCCTGTGGGTTGGGACTCCTCCAGTAACAGTATAAACCCTGTGGGTTGGGACTCCTCCAGTAACAGTATAAACCCTGTGGGTTGGGACTCCTCCAGTAACTGTATAAACCCTGTGGGTTGGGACTCCTCCAGTAACCCTGTGGGTTGGGACTCCTCCAGTAACCCTGTGGGTTGGGACTCCTCCAGTAACCCTGTGGGTTGGGACTCCTCCAGTAACTGTATAAACCCTGTGGGTTGGGACTCCTCCAGTAACCCTGTGGGTTGGGACTCCTCCAGTAACAGGAAAACCCTGTGGACTCTGGCCCCGATTGCCTAAGACAGAATCTCAATTGCATTTCCTTGATTCCTCACGTCCTCCTCACCTCCTTCTCAAAACCCATTGGATGATGAGGTCAGAGGTCCTTGAGAAGGCAGTAACAAGAGAGGACATAAGGAATCAAGGCAATGCAATTGAGATTCTCCCAGGGCTCCTTAAGCGTAGTCCTGGGGACCCAAAGGAGTCCATATGTCTTGTTCCTGCCCTAGAGCTAATGTAACAGTATAACTTTAGACCGTCCCCTCGCCCATACCCGGCCGTGAACCAGGGACCCTCTGTACACATAAACAACAGTCACCCACGAAGCATCGTTACCCATCGCTCCACAAAAGCCGCGGCCCTTGCAGAGCGAGGGGAACCACTACTTCAAGGTCTCAGAGCAAGTGACGTCACCGATTGAAACGCTATTTAGTGCGCACCGCTAACTAAGCTAGCTGTTTCACATACGTTACACTCACCCCCCTTTTGACTTCCTCCTTTTCCACAGCAACCAGTGATCCAGGTCAACAGCATCAATGTAACAGTATAACTTTAAACCGTCCCCTCACCCATACCCGGGCGCGAACCAGGGACCCTCTGCACACATTAACAACAGTCACCCACGAATCATCGTTACCCATCGCTCCACAAAAGCCACGGCCCTTGCAGAGCAAGGGGAACTACTACTTCAAGGTCTGAGAGCAAGTGACGTCACCGATTGAAACGCTATTTAGCGTGCACCGCTAACTAAGCTAGCCGTTTCACATCCGTTACACTCACACGCCAGATTCAATGAATCAACTCATCATCAAGCCTTTTTTCTCTTTTTTCTCCCCAGTTTCATGGTGTCCAATTGTTTAGTAGCTACTGTCTTGTCTCACCACTACAACTCCCGTACGGCTCGGGAGAGACGAAGGTTGAAAGGCATGCGTCCTCCGATACACAACCCAACCAAGCCGCACTGCTTCTCAACACAGCGCGCATCCAACCCGGAAGCCAGCCGCACCAATGTGTTGGAGGAAACACCGTGCACCTGGCGACCTGGTTAGCGTGCACTGCGCCCGGTCAGGTGCGCAATGAGACAAGGACATCCCTACCGGCAAAACCCTCCCTAACCCGGACGACGCTCGGCCAATTGTGCGTCACCCCACGGACCTCTCGGTCGCGACCGGTTACGACAGAGCCTGGGCGCGAACCCAGAGTCTCTGGTGGCATAGATGGCGCTGCAGTACAGCAGTACATCTAGGGCAAAAACTAAAATAGGTCCCCCCGACCAGTAATAGAGGACTAGTTCACTATGTTACTTGATGTTTACCCTGAAAGAGGTCTTTGGGCCAGGAGAAGCTGTCATCCGTGGTTCAGTTTTCTTTAATCAGCCATTACGACCAGAGCTAACTTCATAGATTCAAATGGAATTGATGGGGGAAAGTGAGCATGTTTAGAACAGTAATGTCCACATCATGTCACTTAAACGTGATTTGGCCATAAAAACAACAACCTGCTCACATGCCCCCATCACTTCAATAGATTTTTAGCTAATGATGGCTAAAGTCAGCTGACGTTTGTAATGGCTGTATAAATAAGTTTCTCCTGGCCCAAAGACCTCTTTCAGGGTGAGGAACCAGCTAACATCAAGTTGTAAAACAGTGAACTACTCCTTTAAGAAACGCTGTCTCAGGCAATAGTGGCCTTGTTGGTAAGAACCCAAACCCAGTGGTTGTATAGCTTTAGACTGTGTGTGTGTGTGTGTGTGTGTGTGTGTGTGTGTGTGTGTGTGTGTGTGTGTGTGTGTGTGTGTGTGTGTGTGTGTGTGTGTGTGTGTGTGTGTGTGTGTGTGTGTGTGTGTGTGTGTGTGTGTGTGTGTGTGTGTACGTAGACTGAGCCTTTGCTACAGCTTCTGATCCTGTATGACTGTAAACACAGACCTAAAAACATATGAGAAAGGGGAAGTGTGTGTTGGTTTCAAGAAGGAATATTGTGTTTGCTTGTGCAACATAAAGTGTGTATTCTCCAGCACAGGATCATAACGCTGGCAAGTGAAATGTAAAAGGTTATTTGGGTGTTTCCAGAAAGCCAGCAACAGCAGTGCTTCCAAAGGAGGAAGTTGTTTGTCAATGATGAATGTTCTCTTCTGAAATAGACTTTATTTAGCATATGGCCTCACTGAGACTGTATTGTGGTTTCACCCCTTCTCTCTATCTCTGTGTGTTAGTGTGTGTTAATGTGTGTGTGTGTGTGTGTGTGTGTGTGTGTGTGTGTGTGTGTGTGTGTGTGTGTGTGTGTGTGTGTGTGTGTGTGTGTGTGTGTGTGTGTGTGTGTGTGTGTGTGTGTGTGTGTGTGTGTGTGTGTGTGTGTGTGTGTGCGTGCGTGTGTGTGATTGTGTGTGTGTCGTGTTTGTGTGTGTATACTGTGAGACATCTTCTAAACAGCTTGAGAACAAGGTTCTGTTTGCGCAACTGCAGGACTGCATCATATCCTGTCTGTCAGAACTGTGACAAGGACAGTTAAAGTTTGGAGCTGCCATCTCTACTAACCGTGCTGTCTGGGGGATCAAAGTATGTATCAGTTTCCTTCACAGTGTTTGTTGTTGTTGTTGTAGTTGTTGTTGTTGTCTATAGGATTGTATATTTATTAATGATGTGTCAAAGTTGATGTGTTTTGGGTTTCTGTTACAGAACTATGCCTTTGTTTAACCTCTCTATCCTGTCCTCTCCCCCTTCCTTCCTTCCTTCTTTCCTTTATCTCTCTCTCCCTGTCCCTCCCTCTTCTCTCTCTCTCTCAATCCCTGTCCCTCCATCTTCTCTCTCTCTCCCTGTCCCTCCCTCTTCTCTCTCTCTCTCTCTCCCTGTCCCTCCCTCTTCTCTCTCTCTCCCTGTCCCTCCCTCTTCTCTCTCTCTCCCTGTCCCTCCCTCTTCTCTCTTTCCCTGTTCATCCCTCTTCTCTCCTGGTCCCTCCCTACCTACCTCTTCTCTCTCTCTCTCCCGGTCCTTCCCTACCTCCCTCTTCTGTCTCTCTCTCTCCCGGTCCCTCCCTACCTCCCTCTTCTCTCTCTCTCTCTCCCGGTCCCTCCCTACCTCCCTCTTCTCTCTCTCTCTCTCTCCCTGTCCCTCCCTCTTCTCTCTCTCCCTGTCCCTCCCTCTTCTCTCTCTCTCCCTGTCCCTCCCTCTTCTCTCTCTCCCTGTTCATCCCTCTTCTCCCTCTCTCTCTCTCTCTCTCTCCTGGTCCCTCCCTTTTCTCTCTCTCTCTCTCTTCCGGTCCCTCCCTACCTCCCTCTTCTCTCTCTCTCTCTCTCTCTCTCTCTCTCTCTCTCTCTCCCGGTCCCTCCCTACCTCCCTCTTCTCTCTCTCTCTCCCGGTCCCTCCCTACCTCCCTCTTCTGTCTCTCTCTCTCTCCTGGTCACTCCTACCTCCTCTTCTCTCTCTCTCTCCCCCGGTCCTTCCCTACCTCCCTTCTGTCTCTCTCTCTCCCGTCCCTCCCTACCTCCTCTTCTCTCTCTCTCTCTCCCTCCCTCCCTACCTCCCTCTTCTCTCTCTCTCTCCTCTCCCCCCGTCCCTCCCTACCTCCCTCTTCTGTCTCTCTCCCCGGGTCCCTCCCTACCTCCCTCTTCTGTCTCTCCCTCCCTCCCTACCTCCCTCTTCTGTCTCTCTCTCTCTCTGTCCCTCCTCCCTACCTCCCTCTCCTCTCTCTCGCTCTCTCGCTCTCTCTCTGTCCCTCCCTCCCTACTTCCCTCTTCTCTGTCTCTCTCTCTCTCTCTCTCTCTCTGTGTCACCTCCTCCATCTCTCTCCCCCTGAACTCCCCCAGACTCCCTGCTATGGAGGCAGTAGGTAAGTATGACTTCACTGCCACTGCTGAGGACGAGCTGAGCTTCAGGAAGGGAGACAACATGAAGGTAAAGAGGACAGCAATCCCCTTCCACACTACTAGTGTACCCTAGCAAGGGCACATAGTAAACATAAGTAGACAACCCTTATGTTGGAAGAAATACTCCATGCAACACTGTCTTGCAAACCCATTGTTAGTTGATAGGTGCTGACATGTTGGTCACAGGCCTTTGTTATAGCTTTCAGTAAGCTATGTTGTGAGACGGTCAAATGGCAAACATGTATAAGTCATACGGTATCCACAGCATTTCCTGTTTGCACTCTGTGACTTATGTCAATAGTAGGCTACAGTACTTCTCCATTCTAACCACTTTAAGTGTGTGTGTGTGTGTGTGTGTGTGTGTGTGTGTGTGTGTGTGTGTGTGTGTATGTCCCGCTCCTCTGTTCTCTGTAGATCTTGGGCATCAATGATGACTGGTTGATGGCTGAGCGACATGGAAAGAAAGGATTCATACCACGTAACTACATCGACATTCACCTACCCAGGTCATACTTATTACCCAAGACAATCACCTACCCAGGTCATACTTATTACCCAAGACAATCACCTACCCAGGTCATACTTATTACCCAAGACAATCACCTCCCCAGGTCATACTTATTACCCAAGACAATCACCTACCCAGGTCATACCTATTACCCAAGACAATCACCTACCCAGGTCATACTTATTACCCAAGACAATCACCTACCCAGGTCATACTTATTACCCAAGACAATCACCTCCCAGGTCATACTTATTACCCAAGACAATCACCTACCCAGGTCATACCTATTACCCAAGACAATCACCTCCCCAGGTCATACTTATTACCCAAGACAATCACCTACCCAGGTCATACTTATTACCCAAGACAATCACCTTCCCAGGTCATACTTATTACCCAAGACATACACCTACCGAGGTCATACTTATTACCCAAGACAATCACCTACCCAGGTCATACTTATTACCCAAGACAATCACCCACCCAGGTCATACTTATTACCCAAGACAATCACCTACCCAGGTCATACTTATTACCCAAGACAATCACCTACCCAGGTCATACTTATTACCCAAGACAATCACCTTCCCAGGTCATACTTATTACCCAAGACATACACCTACCGAGGTCATACTTATTACCCAAGACAATCACCTACCCAGGTCATACTTATTACCCAAGACAATCACCTTCCCAGGTCATACTTATTACCCAAGACATACACCTACCGAGGTCATACTTATTACCCAAGACATACACCTACCGAGGTCATACTTATTACCCAAGACAATCCCCCACCCAGGTCATACTTATTACCCAAGACAATCACTTTCCCACATCATACTTATTACCCAAGACATACACCTACCCAGGTCATACTTATTACCCAAGACAATCACCTACCCATGTTATACTTATTACCCAAGACAATCACCTATGCAGGTCATAATTATTAACCAAGACAATCACCTTCCCAGGTCATACTTATTACCAAGACATACACCTACCCAGGTCATACTTATTACCCAAGACAATCACCTACCCAGGTCATACTTATTACCCAAGACATACACCTATCCAGGTCATACTTATTACCCAAGACAATCACCTACCCAGGTCATACTTATTACCCAAGACAATCACCTTCCCAGGTCATACTTATTACCCAAGACATACACCTACCGAGGTCATACTTATTACCCAAGACAATCACCTACCCAGGTCATACTTATTACCCAAGACAATCACCTTCCCAGGTCATACTTATTACCCAAGACATACACCTACCGAGGTCATACTTATTACCCAAGACATACACCTACCGAGGTCATACTTATTACCCAAGACAATCCCCCACCCAGGTCATACTTATTACCCAAGACAATCACTTTCCCACATCATACTTATTACCCAAGACATACACCTACCCAGGTCATACTTATTACCCAAGACAATCACCTACCCATGTTATACTTATTACCCAAGACAATCACCTATGCAGGTCATAATTATTAACCAAGACAATCACCTTCCCAGGTCATACTTATTACCCAAGACATACACCTACCCAGGTCATACTTATTACCCAAGACAATCACCTACCCAGGTCATACTTATTACCCAAGACATACACCTATCCAGGTCATACTTATTACCCAAGACAATCACCTACCCAGGTCATACTTATTACCCAAGACAATCACCTCCCCAGGTCATACTTATTACCCAAGACAATCACCTACCCAGGTCATACCTATTACCCAAGACAATCACCTACCCAGGTCATACTTATTACCCAAGACAATCACCTACCCAGGTCATACTTATTACCCAAGACAATCACCTCCCCAGGTCATACTTATTACCCAAGACAATCACCTACCCAGGTCATACCTATTACCCAAGACAATCACCTCCCCAGGTCATACTTATTACCCAAGACAATCACCTACCCAGGTCATACTTATTACCCAAGACAATCACCTTCCCAGGTCATACTTATTACCCAAGACATACACCTACCGAGGTCATACTTATTACCCAAGACAATCACCTACCCAGGTCATACTTATTACCCAAGACAATCACCTACCCAGGTCATACTTATTACCCAAGACAATCACCTACCCAGGTCATACTTATTACCCAAGACAATCACCTACCCAGGTCATACTTATTACCCAAGACAATCACCTTCCCAGGTCATACTTATTACCCAAGACATACACCTACCGAGGTGTACTTATTACCCAAGACAATCACCTACCCAGGTCATACTTATTACCCAAGACAATCACCTTCCCCAGGTCATACTTATTACCCAAGACATACACCTACGAGGTCATACTTATTACCCAAGACATACACCTACCGAGGTCATACTTATTACCCAAGACAATCCCCCACCCACGTCATACTTATTACCCAAGACAATCACTTTCCCACATCATACTTATTACCCAAGACATACACCTACCCAGGTCATACTTATTACCCAAGACAATCACCTACCCATGTTATACTTATTACCCAAGACAATCACCTATGCAGGTCATAATTATTAACCAAGACAATCACCTTCCCAGGTCATACTTATTACCCAAGACATACACCTACCCAGGTCATACTTATTACCCAAGACAATCACCTACCCAGGTCATACTTATTACCCAAGACATACACCTATCCAGGTCATACTTATTACCCAAGACATACACCTACCCAAGTCATACTTATTACCCAAGACATACACCTACCCAGGTCATACTTATTACCCAAGACAATCACCTACCCAGGTCATACTTATTACCCAAGACATACACCTACCCAGGTCATACCTATTACCCAAGACAATCACCTACCCAGGTCATACTTATTACCCAAGACAATCAAGCAGTACTGTGTGTCAGTGTGTGTCGGCTATGTAATGTCTGTGTGTAAGCAGGTGTGAACACAATCCGATGTTATGAAAAATACTAAATACTATTTTGTTTACTGCTCTCCCTCTCCCCCCACCCCTTCTCACCCACTCTCTCTCCCCCTCTCTACTCCTCCCTCCCCCTCTCCCCATCTGTAGTTGGTACCAGGAGAGTGCTAGTCGAGGTGAGGCCCAGGAGTCTCTCATGACCCAGCCTATAGGATCCTTTCTGATCAGGGGCAGCCAGAGCTCCCCAGGAGATTTCTCCATATCCGTTAGGTCAGTGTGTGTGTGTCTTTACATTAACAAGATAGATTAATGTACACGACAACATCATTGACATATTTGCCTCCTATTTGCATCATATCACTATACCTACCTATCTACCTACCTACCTATCTACCTATCTACCTATCTACCTACCTACCAACCTCTCCCTCTCCCAGACACGAGGCAGACGTGCAGCACTTCAAGGTGCTGGCAGACACCAGAGGGCAGTATTACCTCTGGTCTGAGAAGTTTAGCTCCTTCAACGAGCTGGTGAACTATTACATGAACAACTCTGTCTCTAAACACAGCCGCATTTATCTGCTGGACACAGAAACACAGGTACCAGTTAGAAGTAATTATAAAGGGTTTATAAGGGGTTTATGAAGGGCTTATATGTAGTTAATAAAGGAGCTGGTGGAGAACTATATGAACAACTCTGTCTCTAAACAGCATCTATCTGCTGGACACAGAAACACAGGCAGGAGTAGGACTATGGAGGATCCCTGTTCACTAAATGATGGTGTAGGGTACTTCAAGCTTGATCAGGATCTAAAACGGTTCATTATCGGTTTATCCAATCTGAAAGAAAAGTTCTGAGAGTGCTCTCTGTCTCTAATTCCACTTTTCTTCCGAGGAGAAGGGATTTGGCCAGACCAGGACATCAGCCCCATCCTCTCAGCCCCAGCCTCACCTGCCCCTGCCCAGCATACCCCAGCCTCACCTGCCCCTGCCCAGCATACCCCATCCTCACCATCTCCTGCCCCGTGTACCCCAGCCTCACCTGCCCCTGCCCAGCATACCCCAGCCTCACCTGCCCCTGCCCAGCATACCCCAGCCTCACCTGCCCCTGCCCAGCATACCCCAGCCTCACCATCTCCTGCCCTGTACCCCAGCCTCAACA